>NW_020955651.1:17612-283649 GCF_003031625.1 Empidonax traillii
GGAAATAATTCAGTAACAGTAGCCGAGATCTGACTCATTGCTCTTATGTCCCCACAAAGCAGCAATCTCATGGGCTTGCTTGAGAAAGAAGGAAAGATTTAAGTCAGTACTTCTCATCAGTTCCTAAATTAAGCAGACCATTACTGCATTGCAGGATTTATATCATGGCTTTAGTAGCCTCAGATTTGAGCTTTTCAAAACTACATTTGTGCTGTTTTTGGAATACACAGTCTTGTCCTTTGTGTGTTTTCTTTCAGCTCTGCTTTTGACAGTATTGGTTTGCTCTGGCATTCCTTCTAGTTATGAGTACAAAGAGCTGTGACATTTCAGAAGAAGATATGTAAAGTCATACTCCTTTCACTGGAGCCAAACATCTGTTATCAATTGAAGTAGAGAGCACTGATCCAAATTTGGAGTTATTCTGGCAAATTAAGTCTATTTCTAAAAATTTATCAGGACAATGTTTAAGTAAGGAGATTTGGTCTGGGTAAGAAACCGATATGTGAATAACTCCTAATTGCCACATATTTGATTCTCCAAACAAAAATGTCATTTGGGCTTAGAAAAAAAATATTTCTAGACTATTTCTAAGTACATACATATAGCATTAAAATAGACAAAATTATTTATCATTTATTATTTATTTTTAGCTTGTTTAAAAAACAAACAGTTCCTTCAGCTTGATGAATACAAGTTCATGGGGTGGCAGTGGGGGGAGGGGGAGAATATGAATCATACAAAAGAGAGAATGAAAAAAACCCAAACAGAGAAACAAATAGGGGGGGGGGATGGAATAAAAGGCAGCAAATTCCAGTTTTCATCCAGCCAAGACCACTGGCATTCAGACCTCTGTGGCCTAATTTAGGCAATTTTTCACTTCTGGGGCTATCCTCATACTGTGAAGTAGAAAATACCTGGGGCAAAATGAACATCTGGTAGACTTGAAAAGATTGAATTTTCCTGACAAGCTTGTTGCTTTTCTGCCTAAAATAAAGAATATGGCTAACATTCTAAGTAGAGCTAAAAAATCACTGTGAGAAGGTCAGCAGTTCTCCAGATGTGCCAAGCTTTACAGCTTACTTTTCCAGGTAAGGAGCAGTCCTGTTATGTAAGAGACAATTTACATTTATCTGAATGCCATGGGAGAGCTTCTAGAGAGAATAGAGGCTACTCCTGATTTACATCTCTCTCTTTGTCACCCATTGATAGAGGCATGTGCCTGACCCTAAAGACCTACTAGAAAGAAAAGTACATGGTAAAGGTATTTCAGCAGTTAGGGTGAAAGTTGTGGTTTAGCATACATTATTCAATGACACTAGATGGCAGAGCAGCTGTTTTGAAGTAGTTAAAATTGCATCTTCAGAAGTGGTTCACTGTTACTTTATTTTATGACATTACAATTTGAAATGGTGTTGAGCCTTTTGATTTTAATGAATGTCTTGATTGAAGGCTGAAGTCAAAAGTATAAGAGGATCAAAATAAATTTTATAATCTAGTTTAAAGATTAAATAAAAGGAACAGAAAGGAATGTCCATCAGCCATTTGGCCACATCAGCTGAATCTCTGTTCCTTTGAAAAGAAGGATATAAAAGTCTGGGATATGAGAGTTGTTGAATTGTGAAACTAGAAGATTTTGGACAAAACCTTTACCCTGAAAAAAAGTTCAGAGCTTTGATGTCAGAAGTTTGGGATTAGAAAAGAAGAGTGCGGGGTGTGGGCTTCAAGAAATAGAGAGAGATTCCTCCTGCTCCCTTGGCCTGACTGAGGCCATGCACCTCAGCTGTGGGAGCCCACGGAGCCCAAGGGGACCCTTGTCTCTGATCTACTCACATGGACTACCGTGGACCTTTCACTGGCAGCACTTCCCCACCATCAGAACTGTCAGCAGGTTGTCTTTCACCTCATGGTTATCATTATTCAGGTTAATTGCTTCTCATACAAACCTGTATCAAGCCTAAGGCTCTCGTTCATCATAGCCTGTGAAGGGTGGACATACTGAGGCTATTTTCACCCTCCTTATCCCAGAGAAGATGGTATGTGCTTACCCAGCATTGCTTAAAAGTGTTCACCAGTAAATACAGAAGTTTTATGGGTGTCCCTGTAAGGATGCAATTGTTATTAACCCTCAGTGAATTTTGAAGAATGCCCACACATCCTCTAAAATAATATAATTATTCTGAAAATATAAAAAATAAAATTATAGAAAGCAATAAAACCTTTCTTGCTATGACACTTTTCACTCAAGGTTCTGTGTACAACTTTTAAAGGAGGAAATATACTATGCCCTTGCTGCCATCAGACACAATTCAGAGGCATTTATGAGCATAAAATTTAAGAATTGCACCTTTATGTCGCAGAAGAGATAGAGAAAAATGTGAGCAAGACAGCTTTTACAACACAGTATCATGAGATGAGAGTTGTCAGGGCAATCCTTCTGATGTTTTTGGGTCAACTGTAGCATGAGTCAGAATGCAAAGAAGAGAACAACTTGCGGAAGACATTTGCTGTCTTTTGACTCTGTGCATGGGGTAAGGGCCATCACCTTTTCTCCTAGCAAGTTCTGTTTCCAGCAGAGAATCACAGAACCACAGAATAGTTAGTGTTGGGAGGGACTTTAAAAATCACTTAGTTTCAACTTGCCTGCCATGGGCAGGGACACCATTCACGAGATCAGATTGCTCAGCGCCCCATCCAACCTGGCCTTGAGCACTGCCAGAGATGGGACATACGCAGCTTCTCTGGGCAACCTGTTCCAGTGTCTGACTACCCTCTGAGTAAAAAAATTACTTCCAAACATCAAACCTAAACCCCTTTCCTTTTATCTAAAGCCGTTCCCCCTTGTCCTGCCACTATCTGCCCATGTAAAAAGTCACTCCCCCTCTATTTTATAAGCCCTTCTTAAGTACCAGAAGGCTGCAGTGAGGTCTCCCCAGAGATGTAAGATGTACTCTGCTGCCAGAACAGACTGTAGGCACACATCTGTAAACACAAGCTGTAAAGATCATTTTGCACCTCTGCAAACTGGATGAAGCCCACAAAGAGAGCTGCAAGAATGAATTAATGAATTCAAAGACGTGCCAGCATGGGAGTTGCTATGGAAGCAGAAAGAAATATTTTTAGATTGTTCTTGCATTGCATATTCTCCCACACAGAAACTCCCATTCCCTCAAATTACCTCTAGTGAGGAGTGAAAGAGGAGCATCTCTTCACTTCATCATCCATTCTGCCTGTTTCTGAGTTCGTAGTGAGCCCGTGTTGGACTTATATGGCAATCCCCTGAGAATCTGAAAGCTGGTAAAAGACAGAAAGATGTGTGTGGCTGCTATACAGAGAACGCATACAATACTTCGTAAGGTGAAATTCATGGCTGACTTCTGTGCATTCCTGTAATGAGTGTTCATTTGTTTCTTTCTTCTGTAATTTCTGGAAGTGCAGCTTTCATAATAATAACTCATATACAGATCTACTCTGCAAGAAACAGAAAAGGTGCCTTAGTTATATTATATGCATTATATAGAAGATATAAACAGGCACATGTTTCCGCATAACTGAATGATTCCCTAGGGAGTAATTAGCATTTTGGCAGAGCAGCTTACAACTATTTTTGTTATTCTGCCAGAGAAATTTTATAGGGAGGATCCTGGTTTTGGTTACTAAAAAACAATTTATTGTATAACATATAAATGTAGCTACAAGGCACACTTCAAGGTAGATAAGGTAACAAACTTTGATATTATCTGTCTACTGGTGAACTCTTTCTTCATATTCTCTTGATATTTTTAATAACAGTTTTAAGATAAAATGTGAACTGGAAAGAAAGGGAACTGCTAATGGATGGTCTTTCTGAAGTATTGCCCCAATCTTAAAAATCTACATTTTTATGTAAACGTATTATTTTTCTTTCATGTTGTCAAACAGTAAAATTAATTCAAAGTAGCTTTAGGGAAAACACCCTTTAAGGACTGGCAGATATCTTACCCAGAGGAAAGGACTACTACAGTATCTACAAGGTTTTGGGGCTGTACAAAGACCTACTTAGAGTCGCCAGGCCAAAGATAAGGATCACTTTCACAGAGCCTCTTCAGCAAGTCTCAGGATGGTGGGGAGAGAGCCCAAGATATCCGGTCTGCACAAATTCCTCTTTATAGTTATACTAAGGAATGTTGTGCCTCAGACAAGACTTCCCACAGCAGACATTTCTTCTTAGATTCAGAGCAGTGTGTTAAGAGGGCGAGGGTGCCACCAATGCCCCCAATGTAGCTGGGAGTAGGCGTTCTCAAAGCCTTAATGTTTGTTTTTACAACAGACTTCTTTAACCAAAGAGGGGAGTAATGAAATAAATGTCATATGTTGTGAAACGAATGGGGGATCCCACACTTGTTCCTTTCACTCTGCAGCTGTACGTCATAACCAGCCCTTTTTCTCCATCCCACGGGAAAAAAGAAGATGCTGAAGCAGCACACAGATGCCTGCAATTCCTATGTTTCTTGAGAGCTTGGAAAGGCTCCTGACAGCCTTTCCATACTGACAGAAGTACCACCGCTCACCCCGCCAACGGCAGTCACATACACCAGAGCAGCAGGTCGGAATCGGAGAATTTGCTCCAGCAGCAAACAGGCAGAAACTGAAAGGAAACCCCTTGGGAGTAGGAAACAACTCTATGATGAGAGAAAGTGAGGTTCAGGAAGAGAGCTGCTGATAGATGTCCAGTGAGACCAGCCTCATCCATTCCACTGTCGGAAGATTTCATTTGTTTGTTATGGTCTCAGACTCTCCGTGTCAGCCACTGGGCTTTATTAACAGAGTGAATTAGCTTACAGCTCCCAATAAATTACTGGCTGACATTATGTTTTGGCTGCTTTTGATTTGATATAAAGAGGGAGTTGTAGCAGTAATCACCAAAAAGATTGGATATCACCATTTATCACATGACAAAGTGATTAATGGTACTGCTTTGACCTTTATTCAGTTAGGCCCAACCAGGAAATAGAAAAGCAGTTTCTTTCTGCAGCCCTCCCTTGGACGCAATTCTCTAGAACTGCCTTGATGCCTGAGAGTAAGGGGATCTCATGTGGCCTCCATCACTCAGAGGAGAGAGAATAGATAGTCTCCACCCATCAAAAAGATGTCCAAGGGAGCAGAAGTCCTTAGAGCTTTCCTCTACCTTGGTAGGAAGAAGGAATTCTTAGAGAGGGGTGGTTTGAATAGGATGTACCCCTCATACTTTACAACCCAGAAGCACAGTTTGCAAATCTGGGGCAAAACGTTTTAAGTGCAAATGACTTTCAGTTTGAAAGCAGAGTTTAACATCACCCATACAGCATATGCTGCTTCAACAGAGATAATTTGCTGAAACACATTGCAACAGAAATTTGCTGAAGGCTTTGCATGGCCTTTCCCTGCAGATTACTAAAAATGTAATCCTCTGTCACTTTTTGTGAGCCCCTTTTTTCAATAGGCAGTTTACTGCCTCAAGTTCTAAGGTTCATACCTTTCCTCGCTGTTTTATGAATCTTAACCATTATTTTCTCTTCCAATTATGCTTTTGAAGCAGAGCTAGATCCCTTTTATGCAGCTCAGGAAAAGTCCATTGCCTCGATGTCATGGCCTGGGACAAGTAGAGTTCCCACCAAAGTGAGTTAGGTCTGAAGAAAATATCAAACAGACCATGTCCACTCACTGAAGGTGGAAAGCATGAAATGTGGGTGAATAAAACTGATTTGTTTGTATCAACTTAAATATCATTTGAGATGACAATTGACAGTCCAAAACCAAGACAGCAGAATGGGTAAGATAATTGCAGACTAGCTGGTAGGCCAGTGGGAGGAGGACAAGAATCAAAAGAAAGCTAGAGGAGACAGTTCTTCAGCATGACAAGTTTGGCTCAATCGATGGCAACAGCTGAGATCTGCAGCAGTGAGACAATCTAGAGAACAAATAGATTCAAGTAAGACGTTTAGCAGTGAGTGGGAAGTAAGCATCCAGAAAAAAAAGGATTTCATCAAAATTCTCAAAAATTTGCAGCAGCAAAGAACATCACGACTGCAGCAAGTGATGAAGTTTTATTCTGCAGAGACACCTGGGTTGGGCAAGGGCCCCTGGAGTGATTAATCAAGTGAGAAACTTAATCTACCTTCTTAGGCCATGGAAGCTGGGAACTCTGTAGTACTGCCAAGGATAGTATTGCTGGGTAAAGTGTTTGTTCAAGACAGAAAAAGGCTGCATTGTTCTAGCAATAAAGAGTGTGTTGTCCAGCTCTCTATTGCAGTACTCTGCTACACCTTTCTCACAGCTACATCATGGAAGTAAAAATGGATCTTGTCTGGGAGATATTTGCCATCTAAACAGCCCAGAAAAAAGGGGAGAAGCCCCTTCAGACACAAGATATGTGATAGCGCTGAAAACATTGTAGCAGTATCAATTCCTGGGGTTGAGACCTTGACTTCCTGAAAAGGCATTTGTGCTGGCAGGAGGCAAGAAATCACTGCATGTAAGTAAAAAAGGACATGGATTTGCATCCACTAACCACATTACATCCATTTAGTTAGTTTCTTCTGCATTCCTCACCTAATACATACAGGATAAAGCTTCAACAAAATTGCTCTGAAGGAGCATATTGTGGATGAAGCCATAGTATGCATAAATCATCACCCGCTACCCATGTTTCAAGTGCAAGCCCTGCAGCTCTGGAGTTGAAAGACAAGACTGTGGTAATTTGGGACAGACACAGGACTCTACTGGTTCTCCACTGGCCCATAACTACAGAGGGACAACACCCACTCCAGCAGCAATGGCAATAGGGGTAGGGCTGCAAACCAAGGACTCATCTTGCTCATTGTAACATGGGCCAAATAATTCTACTTTTGTTACAGTTTTTTAAACAATGTTGTGCTTCAGTGGGGCTTTTCGGGAGAGCTAAATAACGCTGGGAGAACAAATAGGGCTGCGATATGCACTGCACAAAGCATTTTAGCAGAGCAGGATCAGCTGTGCCAGTGAAGGCAGAAAGGAATAAGCAGGTAGGACATGGGAAATGTGAGTTTTCTGGTTTAAAATTATTGTCATTTTTTTTCCCTTGTTTGCTGTGAGCTGACTCTGTGATAATTTCTTTCTCTGTTCATTTCATCAGCTACTGTGTAGTAGGTATTGTATCAAATAAAGCTGTTTGCAGTGGGAGACCCAGCCTCTCCTGGTTTTATTGTTGTGAGGAAGTTAGTGTCAATAATGGTTCACTACCCAGTTAAACTGCCTCAGTGCTTTTTCCTTGACTGAAAACTTTTCTTATAAACTTTCATTTCTATTCTCTCACCTCAATATCATGTGCTGAAAAGAACTCCTTGGCTGTTACAGACTTTCAAAGGTAGATCTCATTAAAGATGTTATTAATCATTCTCAAGAATAGGACAGTGTTTAAGAAATCTTCCTTTTCCTTACAGGCTTTAAAAAAATCTGTTCTTCATTAGTGATAGAAATGGTTTTCTTCCCATCATAGATGATGATCCTAACATTGGTTTGTTGCCTATTACATGTATATTCCTAGTTAAGCCAAAGCATGCATACATTTTTATATAAAGTCAAAGTGATAAATAACATTTATGACAAGATTTAGATGATCCTAGCTAGAATTGCAGCATAGTATAAGCATATTGACCCTAGACAGTAGATAAAATAAGCCTTCCTGAAGCCACTGATTTACATCAGTTGTGTTTAGAGATAATAGGGGAACTCTAGACTCATTTGGGCATCTCAGGATGATAAGGTTTAGTCACCTGGGTGCAATTACCCACATATGACTAGCCTAGTATTCGGTTTAGCACTTAACAAGACCTGTGATCCCCGAGGTTGTACATTCTCCACAGACTTAAGCCAGTGACCACAACAAGTTGGTGCTTACTCATGTTTGATGTGTTAAAACTTCCATCATACTCATCAGACATCTAGTCATATAGGCAATACAGGCAGGAGAGTGACACCCAGGGATGGACTGAGCTACCTACACAGAGATGCCTAATGCTATTCTGGTTGCTGTGGGATATTCCCCCTGGCCTCTAGCTGCCACTCCAAGAGCTGAGGATGTCCTATAAGTCATAGGTCATTTCTACCAGCCTTCTGCAGAAAATTCAGGTGCTCTGAGGATCCCAGATGGCTTTGTGTGGACAATTGAATTGCATTCCTAATGGCTGGTAAGCTCAATATCACTCTCAGCTCTAGGGATGCTGCACTGATTAGATCTATCCTGATTGTAGTGGGGCCATAGAGGTAAGTACTTTAATCTCAATCTGGAATTCACCAGAACTCTGGAACTCACTTTATTAACAAAAACAACTGCTGTTCACAATATCCACTTGTACATAATTACTTATTGGTCAGTACAGTCATTCAGGGAACTGGGAACTCGATGTGAATCTTTGTCTAAACCCAGGAATCAGACTCATCTATACTTGTCTCTGTATCTTAAGATAGTATCCAGACTACTATGCCATATACTACACAGAGGGTAGGGATGACATCTCCTTGCCTTTAGGCCAAGAAATCCTCTGCAACTTGGGAAAACAGCAGGAAAATGTGTATAGAGGAACCTTGTGAGGTCTAGCAGCCATGGCTTACATTTGGGTAAGATTTATCTCCTGCATTTCTCTGTCCCGAGGACTTTCTAATGTAAAAGAGGTCCATCTCCCCAAGCTATCTAGCAGGTTATACAGCCAAGTTCCCATCTCAGTTATTAACCTTCTGGTCCCATGAATCCATCTCATATTCACATACTCATACGATGTTTTTACTCAGTATTAGGCAGAACTTCAGAGTCTGCAGGTATCACAGGCCATTATATTTTACCTGTACCAAGGTCAATAATTTGGGCTTGATTAAAACTTGATTTTCTAAAAAGACATCCAGACTAGATAACTTATTGCTTCTCCTGGAAACCTCTTTTGAAGGTTAACATCATACTCATGGTTAAAAAATATGTGCATTATTTTAGGTTGAATTTGTTAAGCCTGAGCTTCAAAACATCCATTCATCTTATGTTCTTACCTAGTAGGTTCAATAATCTTTTAACAAGTAATTTTTCTATTCTATTTCTAGTAACCAATAACTGAAACATCTCTTAATCTTCTTTTTTAGTGAACTTTGATTTGTCCTTCCTCAGTACTCACTGCAACTCATCCTTTCTACCTCTGAATAGTTCCTTCACCCTCTTTAATGTTGTTGGCTGATTTCAAACTGTCATCATCAGACCTGCACCTGTTTTCATCAAGAGTGTACAAAAATGTCAAACCATGACAAGTCACTGATGTATCAGGCAATGGCCAAAGCATTGCACAGGTTGCTCACCAGGAGTAGCTTTTTGCCTCTTCAGCACTGTTGTTCTTTTGTGAGAGTGGAGACTACTAAGCCCATGCCTAAAATGGGAGAGATGAGAAAGTAAAGGAAAGCCATCTACTATGTGAGGCTGGTCCATATGCCTCTCAGGGAAAAGAGCAAAAAGCACTGGTAGTGGTGGGCACTGAGGGGTTGAAGTCCTCAAGAGCATGCAACAAAACCAAGCAAATAGCTTGTTTCAGAGCTGATTATAATTTTAACAGCTGGTGGATCTGAATTTTTTCTGATACAAAACTGCATTCTTGTTCCTCTGGTTTTATAGTAAAGAACAAGTAGTATTACAGAGTGATGTTGCTATGATCAGCCTCCATGCTACCATGTTAGCCAAGAGTTAGCTCATGAATTGTATTTGATGTACTTGATGAAGTGGCAGCATAGGCTAATGAAACTGTTGTTCACTCAGGCATGTGAAGATTTTGACTACAATCCCAGCTCTGACTGTTCTTCTTCTTTCAAAAGTAACTTAATGCATTTCAGTTTCCTCAGGATCCTTTCTCCTCACTTTTATCTAACTCTCTAAATCCAGGACTTAGAGTCATCACATCTTTTACTAAAGAACCCTGAATCAACCTGTAATCTCTAGACTTTACTTTCACCTCTTTCCTATTCTCTCACATTCAGCACTGGCAAACGAATTAGGTGCAATATTTCTGCCTAATTCCTCTGGGTAAATATTCACCATATATCCAGACTTCCTCATGCTCTTCCATCCAAGTATAGAACACATTCATAGTTCCCTACCCTCAGACTACATGTCTCTAGGAGTAGCTCTAGTTAGTCAATATTGTATTCACCCTGACATCCAAAATGCTACCACTGTCCTTGATGTGATACTGTGCATACAAAAATGGCAGGAATCTAAGAATCATTAGAGGGTAAGTTAAATGTTGTGCTTTCTAGAACAGACACTTCATGCAGCTGCCGAAATAGCTAAGCTGAAAAGCAGACTAGCATACCAATTTTCAGATTTTCAGCTCTTACACTGTGCATACCAATGCATTTGTAAATACTTTTTCACTTTTCAACTCTATTATTATACATGAACTTATTTCAAAAAAGACACCTAAAACTACTTTGTAAATAATCTAACCATTTAACCCTATGGGAAGGTCACAAAGATCATAAAGGTTACTGATTTTAACTTTTGCTTGTATGAGACAGAATAAACATTTGTTGTTTTACACCATGCACTAAGAACAAACTTAATTTCCTTAAGGGTAGAGTTTCATGTCTTACTATGTGTAAGTAAACCATGAGTTTCATCTCATAAGATGTCTACTAAAACTAACAAGGTTAGTTTTACTAGAATCCAGTCACCCACTTGGTCTCCCGTCGGCATCCACAATCACACTTTGGGTAGGAATGGGTGTTACAGCTTTGCACTTCCCAATTTTTCACTATAAAAATACAGACAGTATTAATAGCTACTAGCATTTACAGCATCACACGACTTCTGGAAGGGGATCCCGTGTAACATTCCAGAACTGATGTCTGCTGGGGACAGCCGTCTTTGCAAGTGACAACTGAGTTCCTGCAGGGAAGGGCTTGCTTCCAACATCCCATCTATCAAGCAGAAGGCAGACAGAATTAGCAGTAGGACAGAGAATAGATGTCAGAAAATCTTGAAATCGCTATGGCATTTCATTGATGAAAGAGAAGGAAGATATGGGGGAAAAAAACAAGCAGGTCCTTACATACAGTTTTGTATGTAAACAATAATTTTGTAATTTTAATATGTTTTTATTTAACAAAATGTAATGAAGATTCAAAATTAGATGAAAAAGATTAAAATGTTTATTTTAAATGTGTTCTCTCTCTGACCAACAAAGTAATTCTCCTTGTTTCTTTCCAAGTTTTGCATGTTTGTATTTTTACACATCTATTTATGATTAGAGCAGTCTACTGTAACGTTAAAAGAATTAATCTTATCACTGCTAAGGAAGTACTGGAAGATAAAATCAGCATTGCTCTTTGATCATTAAATGGCTTTAGAATTCTGCACACAAACAGATCTCTCTCTCCCTTATCAAATGTCAGAGATACAGTTATGGCTGCTTGTGAAAGATATCTTTTTTCCTGCTCAAACAACATACACAGATCTTCAATTGGGACACATACCCTTTTATTTTCAAGTCTTTTCTCAACTAGATAAATTGGCTTTATTTGTAGGCAGCAGGAGAGAAATTTTTGGGGTTTATTTTCTCTAGGGAAGAGAAGAAAGAAGTCATATATAGGCAAGTTTAAAAACTGGTCTCTGTGTCATATGAAGGTGCTTGTAATCTTGGAGCACAGCTACCCAGCTGGAGGAACATACTCACACATCCACGGTATGCACCATGCTCAAAATATGTGGGGAGAAATAAAAAGTAAAGCATACACCATAATGATGTGCAAATAAATCCATAAGCCAACATGGAAATGTTTTGGGTGACGTTGATACACATAATGAATACACCAGTTAGGATGAATTTTAGGAATCCTACACATGTTCACTATATATGTGTGTTTATACTTAAGTGAGGTATCTTTATGGTTCAGTCTAAGGAGCCCCAGATTGGGGTTGGGCCATGGCTCGTGCAAGACCAGCACGAACAGTAACAGAAGTGGCTGGAAGAGCAGGGGGACAGCAGCATATGGAGGATGGAATGGGCAGAGAAACCAGAAGCCAGGAAAGGCTTCTCAGAGTAAGTGATTAAAACATCAACATAACCAATGCTTTTTTTTTCTTTATCCAATTATCAGCAGCTGACATTAATAATCCCAGTAGAAATTTGGAAAACTGGTTTTGAATGCAGAGGACTCACAGATCATCTCTTCTGCATCCGATCCTGTGATCCAGACTTACTGCTCACTGCCAGGAATGGTAACTAAGAGAAAAGCTTGTTTCAGTGAATGAGGAAAAGCATTTGAGCTGAAATGTAGTCATAAGGAAAAGATAATGATTTCCTGAATTTCTATAAATCTATGCTTTTCCTGTTGCCCAGAATTTTCCTCCTGCCCACTCCCCACCCCTGCTTAAGGCTCTCAATAGACATGATTCCTGTGTCTCTTTTGGAATGGAGTATTTCAGAACTTGATCACAGACTCCATGGTGTGCTGAGAAGCACTCAGTTCTAACATGCCCTAATAGAATGATGTAGAAAAGCAAATTCATAGTCTTTCCTCAAGGTGGCTTCAGCAAATTATTAACTAGAAGTTTTAAGTGTCTGTTTGAAATACAATTTTTTCTCTTCATTTTCCAGGAAAAAGCTTTCTTTTCATTGAGTCCATTTGACTGGCTAAAGCAGATACATACAGTAGAGTAGACCACTAAAGACAATAAATTCATCAATGAGAGGATGTATTTTCACAGTTGGTGTCTAAATATACCTTCATATGCACATACAGATACACACACACACTACTATTGGTTAGTAAAGGCTCCCAAAAATTCAAAGAGGATACATAACACTCTTGTAAAACTTCCTTAATTTTCTGGTAATAGGTAAGTAACATTGTTTTGTTCCTGGGGAAGACATGCACACCCACAATGTCACTAATCTGAATAAACCTGGCAGAAAACAGCAGGATCTAACTTAGCAGAGGAATGGGGCACAGCATAACAGGTCAGCTTAAAGCTGACAATTTCCAGCATATGCACAGAGCATTGAGGTGCTTATTTCAAACCTTTATACAGAATGAAGTCAGTGAAAATACACAGGGGATGAATTTAGCCTCATAACTTTACTGATCTATTTCCTACAGTTCTCTTAAGTATTCACTTGCTTCCTGCTAATTATTTTTGCATTATTTTACAGAAGGCTAATACGTGCCACATGGGGCTTTTGTAAAATGTTCTTTAATCACTGTCACTCAAAATAATTTAAGTTTCTGAATTAATCTGTTAGACAAAAGGCTATGGATATTATCTTATGGGTTATTAAAGTGAAACAAGTTCTTTCCATACAAATCTCCTTTAAAATATTTTCTTAATGCTCACCCCAAGATGAATTTTTATTTTGTTGAAATAAATGCAGCTTCCCAGATTCACAAGAGTCTGGCCTGGTGGGTCTAAGTGCACATTTAAAGAAAAAAAACCCCATGTTCAGATCATGAGCCAAACTTGCAAAGAAAAGCTTTCATTTTTTAACTCTTACTCCAAAACTACCTTTCTGTATCTCATATCATAAGACTTCCTATTAGTAGGCAGAATTAAGCATGCATCTTGTTTCCAGGACCCTTCTATTTTCAATCAGTTTCATACCAGTAAGGAATAAGTCTGGGATATTGTGAAAATATATGAAAGCTTAAAGATGGTTGCAAAGCTCAAAACAATCGGCCTCTGGTAGGGCAAAACATTTTGTGCAGGCTGAACCTGTTAAGTGGACTAGTTTCTCTAAATTTAGTACTATATAAGATACAAAAACAGTGTCTCAGATATCATGTGCAAGATACATTTACTTTAAGTATCCTGAATTAGGTATAATGTTGTTCAGCATATGTTTGAAAAAATACGAGCAATCTCAAGTTCTCTGCTTTCACCTGCATGTAGCCTTCTCAGAGTAACTTGCCTTTTTCTGAGTCATCTTCTGTATAGATTAACACAGGGGTTTTCCAGATTCCTTGCAAAATACTCCAAATACTGCATTTAAACAAGCAAACACATAACCAAAAAAAAATAAATAGGAGCTTAGGTGTCATTTTCAAATATGGCCAGACCAGACCCAGGATACCATGAAGTCAAACTAATCCAATTCCTATTCTAGTGTTTTTTCGATATTTCTATCTTTCTGGAAGATGTTAAGATATGGTCCTGCAATCACTCCAAGTGTTGGGTAGGTAGCTTTACCAGTATATTCAAGCAAGTTGTCAAACACTATCTCAGAGACAAATAAAATGAGAGAACGGAAAAAAAAAAAACAGATGGTCTTTACCTTGCTAATGCCACCCTTATAAATCATCCAAAAGGTACCTTAATTCTGTATGGCTACTTATCTGCTTAAATTTAAGTATCTGCTTATGTAAATTCTGTATGTAATTGGAGGCCTGCCATGTTTTCCATGACTAGACCACCCCTTGCCATTACAATTCAGGTGGTCAGGGTTTTTTTATATCCATTCTAGAAAAAGTCTCACTCCCACAATGACAATAGCAATTGCACAAGACATTTCAGTAGTTGAGACACAGCTTGAATAGAGGTCAGCTGATCTCCTGGTTTCTTTTCCAAAGGCTGCATTGCTCTTACTCAAATAGCCTCTCTGCATGAGTTATGTGGTGTCAATTTATAATTTACCCCACTAGGTAACAGCCCTTGAGTATTCTTTCCTAATCCTATTTCCATTCAGCTTCTTTAAAATATTCTCTGCTGCTTTGAAATAGGAGAGACTGGGGTGCCTAGGACATAGTCTTTAAGCTCCGTTCATACAGCTGAGAGAAATGACTCATGCTACCAATGTGGATTTACTCATTAGGTCTGTTGTGCTAGTAGATGCTCTGGGGAAGCTGACAGTGACCAGATATTTCCTTTTTATCAGTGCAGCTATTTCCCTCTCATCCTTATGCAGAGCAGCTCTGGTTATCGCTGGTATGTGCTGTAATCTTATCAGATCTGCTTCTCTTTCTTTCCTCCTTTGCTCAATAAAAGTTACTCTACTGACTTTCTCAGAGTACATTATCAGTGCTATGCCAAATGCATACAAAATATTTTGGTCTCAAAGGAGATAAAAATTCAGACGTGAAATGAATAACATCCACATTTTTTAAAAGCTCTTCCTCTACAGAGGGTCTTCATTTTGTCCTTTTATATGGTTTTCAAAATTAATTCCAGTCCTGATCTCTCAAATCATTTCTGATGAGATCCACAGAACCTCAAAATAACTGGCAAATTAAACCTTTCAAATCATACTATTAGGTGTGTGTGGAGCTGAAAAATCTCTACCACAGCTTTCACCTCTTTTTGTCTTCATCATGAGGAGAAAAACTTCCCAGCAAGGAAGTCAAGAACTGATTTTGTGATAGGGTTTATATTCACAAAAATAATCTACTGTCACTGGGGACCCAAAGCAATCATGGTCTGACACCGGGGGCTTGACTTGGTACTCTGCATGGAGAGTATGTGGTGTCCCAGACACTTTGTTGCAAAGGTTATTCCATTCTTTAGCTGCTTCTCTCAGAAATTACAAGTGTGTGAGCTCAGTTCATCAAATTACAAGCTATGATTAAGTCAAATTAGTTCTCTCATGAGCAATTACTCATGGATTAATAGTCAATGAGTAATTATAGCTCATCATCGCTGCAGTTGTTTTTTTCCAGGTTAGGTGGGGAACCCTTTTGAAGAGCCAGATAACAGTGCTCTGGAAGGAAAGGTAAAGGAACTCAGTAGCAGCATGCCCCTTTTAGATAGTGAATTTAAATCCTAACACTGTCTGTGAGTAAGGAGAGAGTTGACAAAGTGATAAAGTATTACCTAATTACTTCATAAAGCTACCTGATATTAAGTTTGAAACCTTCATCATATAAATGATAAGATATTTATATCAAACTCGAGGGGTTTTACCATTAGGAAGGATTGAATGTTCTATTTCATAGAAGTGCATCTATGACTTTGTACAGAAACTGAAAATATCTAGACTTACATCAAGTAATGTGCTTGACAACAACCCTTTCAAAAGTCAAACAACAACCTGCGTGATTTTTCCCCCTCTGGAGCAGGAGAAAAATTATACAGAAAATAATTTATTTTAATGAATAGTTTTTATTTTTTTTCCTTGTCTTTTCACCAGGATAGATTTGGTATAAGTATGGGATAGCTCTTTCTTGTTCTTTATTTGTTTTAAATGATCCCAACTTTCCACAGTGCTTAATCAAGAGAAGCTTCCAGTGTTCATGCAACTGGATCCTGGTTTTTACCGCCATGGTTCAGTCATTACACACTGCTTGTAATTCATACAGGAAAGTCTGTTTGTTCAAAGGAAATGTCCACACTGTTCATACGTCAATTTTGTTTCTTCAGTCTGCCCCTATTCTGATATTACAAAGCATGTGAGTGACAATTTTCAGTTTAACTATCTGGCTTCATGCTCATTGCCAGACACAGAACAGAGCTCTTGAGATAGGCACTAGGGATATACATAGGCATCAGCATTACAAGTTGCTCAATTATCATTCCTCACAAAACACTTTTTAGGGTCCCTGGGTAGCAAATCAATTTGGGCTTTGGAACCTTCCCATGAGAGCAAAGCTGTAGCTGGGATTTTCTGTGATTGTACCTCTGGACTTTACAGGATGGGCACCAGTCCACAGTAGCATGAGCTATTTCATGTTGAAACTTTCATAAGTGACATGCACTAGGCCTGAGTCAGTAGAACAAAGAAGCTGAAAGACCTTAAAATCTTGTTAACCAAAAGCCTGGAATTATTATTCTCTCAGTGTATATCCCCAAATAACAAACTGCTTGACCCTCCCCCCCCTTACCACATATTCATTGAAAGACATTTACTCCAATAAGCCTGTCCAGTTTCTTTTAGCAACTCAATATAACAAATGATCGCTTTCATAGAGTCACAGAAAAGAGGTCTGCAATGGACTTTGAGGATATGTCTTCAGTGCTAAGTAACAGAAAGTCTAGGAGGATGCTTGAACACTGGAGCTCTGATTGTCCACACTGTTTTATTGTTTGCTCTCTGCAGCCAGTTTTCTTCAAGACAAAGCTGCTATAGAAAGGGCAGAGCATGAGCCAGTCCATGTGACTTTGTCCGAGGACCAGGAATCAGCCCTGAGGCCAATTAGACATAGCCTGAAAGGTTATATAGCCATCTTTTCTTCTCAAAATAGAAAATATCATCATGCTGTAATTTGTTCTGTTTCTATATGAACCAAATCTAATCAATGAGCTTTGTGGGCTGAACACTCCAGGGCTGTGCTCTGTCCAACAACTTTCATTATTTCTGAATTTTGCTCTGCTCCCACTGACATCAACAATCCCCCATGTCACGAACCAGCATAAATAAATTGCTGTTATGTCTGCCAAGCCTCAAATTTTGGTATTCCAGTAAATCTACAGTAAAGCAATCATTTGCATCAGTTACAAGATTCTAGAGATTATATTAGTGTTATATTATATACAGTTAGTGAGAATAACATATGTACCTTCTCAAGCCTTAGGATAGAAAACTTCCCTGCCAAGATAGTCCTAATTTGTAAGGGTCTGTGATGCCAGTTCACTGCACTCCCTGCATAGACACCAATCCACATATCCCCACTGAAACACTTGGGAAAATCATTCAATAATGTAATCTCAGAATTCCTTCTGGGCCTTGGAAACCCCTTGGGAATGCAGGAGGTAATCCCTAGCAGGAATCCTTGCCACATATTTGTTGTCTACAAAGTATAGCAGAATAAACTGGTCTTAGATAATGATACATGGAATCAGTATTGCAAGGCATTATTAACAGTAATTCTCAGTTAGACCACAGTACCACTCAACACCTTCAGTCAGGTTTTACGAAACTAAATAATGGCAGAACTTGGCCTTGCAATTCTACTCCATAAGCTGAAGAAAGTCCAGTTATGACTAGTATTATTAATATTGTTACCCTTATTCAAGACATACAGCCACAAAGAGACAAAGCAATTGCCATTCATTGCTAAGGCAATACAGATGGCTTCATATAACAATTCAAAAAAGCAAATATTTTTAACTCTGTGTGTGTGTGTGTGTGTGTGTGTGTGTGTGTGAGTATATAGATTTTTAATTTCAGATTTGCTAGCTTTTCTTCACTGATATTTTATTTTTCCTGATGAAAATAACTTACAGGAATAAAATGTGATAACTTTAGCAAAAGTTTCACTTCTGTCTTCAAAACAGAAGTTCTCAGAGCATGCAAGGTTCCTGCACAGGACCTGCACATCCAGCCTCAAGTCCCTTCTGTTTCCCAGGCATGTGAGGTAATGGGAAGAACTGCAGATGCTGACAGGATAAAAACCAGGAGCAGAGAAAGACATAGTCCCCTGTCCCCAACACTGTCATAGCATCAGTTCCCAGATCTCAGAAAGGAGTTATTTTCAACAAGTTAGTAGCCTAAGCGCCAGAAGCTTAGTGTCCGGTCTGTAAGCTGTGAGCAGCTCAGCAGCTGCCTCCTCCTCCTTCTCTATATTTATCCACAGAAGCCTCGTGGATGTCCCAGGATGCTTTTCAGTTGGTTTTGCAATACTCAAAATCCCCGTTGTTACAAAAGAGACTCTTTCAGTTCCTCTCAGCAGGCTGCTATGCTACGGCCCTTCAAATCAAAAGCAGTCACATCTTGGGTTTGTTATTCTTACTCTTTTTTATGTGCCTTCTCCCTAGAGATGCCTCCCCACATTTAAATTACCTTTCCTCTTTTGCCAGTGTTAATGTTATGCATTAGATATTTGGCACAGATGTGAAATATATTTCCTCTCTCCTAAATTCAGCTTGTATTTTGTTCCTAAATGAAAGCAAACTTCAGAGCATCCTCCCCATGTGGTCAATCTCTCTGTGCTACACCTGCTTTCACATCATGCAAAACACAGGGAAACACAAATGAAACATCTCAAAAAAATGCCAACGTGTAACTTAGATATAATACCCTTAATAAATTACCCATGAAAGTATGGCAGTTCTCTGAGGTGCCTGCTCATGTGCAAGCAAAGGGTACCTACCATGCAAATATATAAGAATGGAATGCTAATAGCTGTAAAGGACTTTTCTGGATCGTATCTTTCTGGTTTTCAAACTCTTCTTTAGACTATTAAGACATTTTAACTCTTTTTTACCTTTCAGAATAGGGGCAACACGATGACTTAATCATATTTTTCAAGTCTCACATCTCTAACAAGAAGGCAATCATTGTTTATAGAACACTTTGTTTAAGATGTTATTCCCCTTTTCTTTCTCCACCTGTGGGAGGGTGAAGGAAAATGAGTAGACTGTTGCAGACAAAGTAAGGCTCAGACAAGAAGAGCCCAAGGCAGCAGTGGCAGCCACTGTATCGTATCTCACCATGATGTGACACATGACACCTTCACCACATTTACCAGGACCAACAAGGCTGATGTGGGGACTTGAGCACAAGTCCTGTGAAGAGAGGCTGAGGGAGATAGGGTTGTTTAGTCTGGAGAAGAGGAGGCTCAGGGGAGACCTCATCGCTCTCTACAACTCCCTGAGAGGAGGTTGTCTCTTCTTCCAGGCAACCAGCTGTAGGACAAGAGGGTACAGTCTTAAACTGTGCCAGGGGAGGTTTAGGTTGGATATTAGGAAGAAATGTTTTACAGAGAGAGTAATCAGACATTGGAATGGGCTGCCCAGGGAGATGGTGGATTCACCATCCCTGGAGGTTTTTAAGACGAGACTGGATGTGGCACTTAGTGCCATGGTCCAGTAACCATGGTGGTGTTGGATCAAGGGTTGGACTTCATGATTTCTGAGGTCTTCTCCAACCTGGTTGATTCTGTGATTCTATGATTACAGAGAGACACTGGAAATACTTTTTTGATACCTGGATTTCAAGATTTCTTACCCAAAGCACAATATTTTTTCTTATCCCCTGCCTTCATCACATTGCAAAAACACAATGGTTTTGGTAAATTTTGCAAGTGTGTTTAGGTCTTTTCTGTCATTAATATGGTGTTTTGCTTTGAAAATGTGATCTGCATAATTATTACTATTATTATTGTTATTATTATTGACACTCTTTGCTTTCAAGGAAGTTCATGCTGCCCTCACTTGTGGAGCGGGACACCACCATGTTGTCCACAAGCAGCATATGAAAATGTATGCATTTATTACACAAACTGACAGAGCTATCAAAGTATAAAAGGAAGAGAGTAAGCCTCATTTTCCAGCTGGGGAATAGAAGTGGGAGAAAACTGTTTTAATCAAAGTGTAGTCGTAGCCTGACCATACTTTCCTTAAACAGTAAGATGAATGCAATTCTTTCATTACAGATGGACAGGGTATATATATCGGTCTGCACATATGCTCTTGTGATTTATTGAGGGGGTAGAAGACATAAAGATGCCTTGGGACCAAAATCCTAACTTTTAAAGGCTAATACTGCAGCAAACTGATTTAACTAGAATTATAGGGCCCCAGCAAGTGCATTTGTCCACTTGCACTGCTGGAGCCTGGGCTTGGGGGGACAGTTTAGTGACAGCTCAATGGGAAATCAAGGTCAGCCAGCAATGAGTCTGCAGCACTGCTCAGGGATGTGGTAAATGATCTGCAGCATGTGCAAATTGGAAACTGGAGAAAACTAGTGTTGATATGAGTTTTCAGAGAAGTACTTTAAGGTGGAATTTTTCAAGATGAGAAAATTCAGATTTTGATTTTCAACTTCACATGTACCCAGAGGAAGGTGAGCAGCACAGCTGGTTAGACAGCTTTTCTCAATGTTTATAAGGCAATACAAATTCATTGGGTGTGTTTGATGTTTCCTGTTAGTGTCTTGGTGTTTGCATTGGAGATATTGAAACCTTGCAAGTCTGGAGCCAAATATTATCTGTATGAAATCTTTGTCCTAGGATTATATCCTCCCTTGTAACATTATTCACATGTCGTTTTTCTGTTGCCAAATGCTTCAAAACTCTAAGTAGCATCCCTTTCACTGGCTCTCAGACAAATCAAGTAACTGGATTCTTTCTATCTTCCTTGTATTCAGGTTATAAACTGCCATATAATGTTATTGACTAAATTAATTTCAGTTCTCCCACTTCCCCTTCCCCTCTCGTATGGGCTAAACTTCCCCTTCTTCTTTCCTGCCTTCCCTTAGTCCTTGGGTGAATAACAACATATGTCTCAGTGAAACACAAACCCACCTGTTTTAAGCACTGTTTGTCACACCTCCTCCCACAAACTCAATGTCCCCAAATCCACGTGCTCTAAGTAAAACCTGGTACCGATTTTGAATGACTAGTCATGGATCTAGGCTGGCTTTTTTTCCAATGGGAGAGATGGAGATTCATTATCTTTGAGACAACTGGCATAAAAACAAAGTCTTATCCTCCAAAAAGAAAAGGCTAAAATTTACCATCTCTAATAGTACAGGAGTTGAAGGGAAATGAAGAATAAATCAAAAGCCACTGAAGTAAACAACAAGTTTTCCATCAACTAGAAAGCACTCAGTCAAGTCTTAGGAGTATAGAACAATCTCCATTTTTGGAAAAGAAAAAGTAAGGCTGATTTATTGTGACTCTAAATGTAAAAAGTCTCCAGAGCTAAATGAGAGATAAAACTGTTTTTTTTTTTTTTTTCCGGGGGTGGACAGCAGGGCAATGGCAGTTCAGCAAAGCAGTATTATTTCAGGAGACAATCTCACCTGTGACCAACACCCTTTACTCATGTATGTGTCTTATGCAGTTGCCACGTTAAAACTGATTCCAAAATACCATGAATTCCAGCAGTAGCAGTCTGACAAAGGTCCATTTCTAAGATCTTCCAATAGGAAAGTATCAGTATAGGAACCTCTGCAAGGAGAAACCTCTTCCTGCTAATTATTTAAGGGACAAGCAAGTCCCAGTGTTGTAGATGAGGAGGTAAAAAGAGGAAGGAACCAGTCTTGGAGTGTTACAGCAAAAATCTCTGTTGTAGAAAGGAATACATGTGTCCAGATGGGCAGTATGCCTCTGCAGATATGCCTGAAATAAACACCAGTGCTAACACCATAATAGCTCCCTTTGAATTTTAATAGTTTGAAGTGAAGCATTTTTTTTTTTTTTGCTCTGGAAATACTGCTACTATAGATTTGCAAACCAAAGTGGGAATTATACTACTGGCAAGTGCAAAAAATAGATACTTGTCAAATATTGGCTCCAGAAAAAAGAATACACATTTTTAGAAATCTCCTCAAGTAGAAGGTAGAATTTTGGATTAGATATGTTAAGGCACAGACAGAATCTATCTTCCTCTGCACTTCAAATGCCTAAACACCCATGCTTGTGGAATACACCTCTGAGATTAGACCTTAAAGTCCTCATTTTTCAAGCAGGTATAAAATAGAGAACTGTTAGGAAGTGATGTGCTGATATTTCCATCATACTTTGCAGTGGTGTAAATGATTGTAAGACAACTAAAGTGGTGGCAAGCCTGGCTGAGGTATGCTAAGCCTGAATAGATACATGAAAAAAACACCTGTATAGGAAATTCATACTGAGCTTAGTGTTGTGCAGTATCTTCCAATCTCTAACCTTCATAAGTACAGAAACACACAGATTTTAAACATCTTCTAAACACGTCTTGGAAGATACAGCTTCAAACATGCTAAATACAGACTCTTTTAAAATTCTGTTTGATCCAACCTTAACCATAGACGGTTACAGAGCTGTTAGACCTGTATTAGCCTAACGACTTTCATGCTTCAAAAACGTAACTATTTTATGATGAATGTGGGCTAAGCTTGCTCCCATCTATTAAAAAACTTGCAGATGAAAGAGCAAGTGATATCACATAATGTATCACGAATCTTTCCCTCAGTGATCATTAGTTGTTTTCTTCCTGTTTGACAGTCATACCAGAACACTCCCTGTCTGTCTGTAATTCTGGTGACTTACTGCATGATTTAGATGGACATGTCTTGCTCTGCAGATAGTCTGCCAGGAGAGCATTTCAGTATTATTCACTGTGTACTGTTAATGGTAAGCAACACATCACTTAGGCTATACAGTTTTGTTTGTACCATCTGGTTGTGCAATGGCAATGCTGAAATAATAAATGATGAACACCCTTCCCAGATGAAGTTTCAGATGAATGACTATTTGTGATAACTACCATAAGACTTTCATGATTTACTTATGTTTTCCATGAATATGCTTATAATCATCCAAACAATAAATTTAGTAACCAGAAGAACCAGCTTGTTCTGCAGATTCTGAGAAACAGATTCAGGTCAAGAGTTTCCTGAAGTTCAAGGCCTTTTCAATATGTGAACCTCAACTTTTTCAAAGCTGATAAATGCTGCATTCCTACCTGTTGGATTACTTTTTTTTTTTCATCCCTACCAAAAAAGAAAAAACTAAAAATAAACAAAAAGTTTATTAAAACTCTTGCTTTTTTTCTTGAAGTTCACATGGGAAAGGAAGTTTGTGAACAAAGAAGTGGAGTACAAGAGCTCCTGAGTTTTAAAATCAGCTCCAATAACAAATGTTTTGGTGACTGTTGGTCAATTCTGTGGTGTGACACACCAAGAGTGTTTTTTGTTTCAAGCAAATAATAGGCAAAAAATAGCTCTCTGATAAAGCTGGCCTTTTACTTGTGAAATATCTATCATCTGTTTTCAGTTTACTCACACTATTCAACTTATGCCTCACTTTTTTCTGGAACTGGGGGGGGATTTTTTTGTAACTGTGAAAGGAACACAACAGAGCCTTTGGAAGGCTTTGTGGTCAAAGGTGTTGTATAACCATCAGTTATTTATTATGAAATGAATGCACTCTTGTTCAAGTGAATTCCAGCATGAATATCATATGACAGGACTGAGAGGAAGCTTGTTTATTCTATAGACCAAAGTAGTATTTGTCTTACTAAAATGATAACATTGTTCATTTATCTTTGGAGAATTAATCTGATATGTCTCTTGGTTAAGCTTTAGAGCCAGATTTTTCCACCCTAATTCACCTTGTCAACTATTTGTTCATGTGAACAGTCCTATGTAAAGTTCAGGTCATACTCTGTGAAAGAAAAGAAGGAATAGCTGTGTCTTAGCCTCTATTCTGGGCAACCCTGAGTCTAGCAATGACACTGACTGGGAATATAAGTGAAATAATTTAGGCATAATGTTCTTACAGTGGAAATATTGTAATATTAGCCAACAAAAAAAAAAAAAAAAACAATTAGACTTAAGTAAGTTAATATATAAGAAAGATTAAAGACAATGGGGGTTCTTCCCTTTGAAAATAAAACGTTTCAACATAGCAGAAGTTTACATAGAAATAGCTTGAAGTAAAGGATGGATAGATTATTAAAATAGTCTTCTACATATTTAGAAAACTAGAGTAAATAAGAAAGTAATAACTTTGGAGTCAATCTGCAGTGAGTTATGGCACCTTCTTCACTGCTCACATCTTTTCTCTATGGGACAAGAAAAGATCAGAAAGAAACAGATTAGTGTATACATAGTAAAATGCACTTTTCTTTAGTGAAAGTGTATTCTAACCTGCCAATACTGCTTATGCAAGAAGATCTTCGTGGAACACTGTACTCACAGTACTTAAATGAATGACTTTCATTCAGCAAATATTGAACATGAGATGGGTCCAAGGGCCATGACAATCACAACAATAGTCAAGAAATGTCATTAATCACTAAGCCATAGAATACATGTCACAGAGATGTGGCATACATGATATTCAAAACATGTCTTTCCACCTTCCTGTGAGAGGCTTTGTCCTAGCTGGTGCTTGAGCCAAAATATGAGACTAGTTAGACCAGCAAGGTCTAGCTCATGTAGCAGATCCACAGTAGATCTGGATCTGAAGTGTTTTTTCCACACACAACCTGCAACCTTAGCACTGTTTGTTACTCAGTTATCAATAATAATGACCCTGGCTAGATTCTCTTACCCTCAAAGTGTCAAATTTAAATAATATAGATGATAAATATATAAAAACAGAAAGCAAAGCAATCAGGAAGAAAGCTTACGTGATCTTCAGTAGGGTCATGCTTATTCTAGGATTTTAAAGTTTGGTGCATAAGTCTGAACTCTTTCTGATTCCTGTGCATGCGTGCAATATATAGCTCCAATTTCTTTTTATGAAAACAACCCTCTGATAGCCTGCAGGCCAGTCCCCATGTTTTGTTTTTTTCAACTGGGAAAATCCCCAAACAAAGCAATAATTTGGCTTTGCAATTATTTTTCTTTGATATTACTTTGCAGTTTTTTGCCCCTCACAGGAACTCCACCAGACCAATCCTATTTTATTCAGCATTACAGATATAGTCCAAATTTCTCTACTCCCTATTTTGAAATGGAGTTCTTACCAAAGAGTGACAGCACAGTCATAAACATGAAATCTGCATGATTTGTAACACTATTGTAACTCGTCCTTTGAGGAATAGCTGGACTCTCCTGTAACTGCTGGCATGAAACCCTTAGCCCACAGAGGCAAGATTTACTCCAAGTATTTACAGCATTACAATTTAAACTACGGCTTATGATTTTGATTCCAGAGATCCTAGCTTTGGTTTTCTGTCTTTTGTTTACCAGGTGACTGCTGTGTTGAAAATCCACCTGGAAATTTATGACCACGCAGTGACACGGTCATGACTGGAACTATAAATCTAAGCCTGAATGCTGTCAGCAAGCTTCCCTTCCTTCACTGCTGCATTTTTAATGCCTGAGCTAACTAAGATTATTTGAATTGCTTCAACCATTTAAAATATTTATGCTGCTACAGAAATCTTAAGGTCACAAAGAAATTGCTACTAATAGAAGCAATGTATTACTGGAGTCAGTGTTTGTGATTCTTAACTTTTTCCTGCTACATGACTCACCCCATTCAGTTATTTAGAACTGAACATTTTTTTTAAAAGGACTGGCTCCCTCACTGAAAGGACTCTTTGATAAAGTACAATCACAGCAAAACAGATCCAAGAAATTGAATTGAGAGAATGAAACAAAAAGGAAAGTATAAAAATTGATTCCTGTGTTATTATTTGTAGGCATTTGGTATTGCTCCACATGATATGCCAGCAAAAGCCGAAGGAAAGAAAACAAATGTAAAAATGTATATTTAAAATACATTCAATACCTGACCTGGAAACTTGGTTTCTAAAATAGCTAAGGCCAGAAACATTTTCACACTTACAATTGGAAGCATCTGTGCAGAAGCTGCTCTTTACTGTGCTAGTTCACAGTGGAAAGAAGGGGAAATTTTCCTCCTGGTGCAGACCTTCATTTCTTAGTACTCCCCCAGCTTTTGAACTAGATCAAACCTAAATCCCTGAACCTAACAACCAAGAAGAAATCTGATGGGGTACAGTCTCCTGATCTGGCTGTCTGCATTATTTGCATTTTGTGCAGATTTCTAAACCCAGGGAAGAACAAGAGAGTGAGTGTAGCTGTAGATCTGAATAATACTGCAGGTTACATTATCATAACAAATCTTCCTGATGCCTATCATGGTACTTAATCTTGGTTCCCTAACCTGACTTTCTTCCTTCCTTACCTCAGCACGGCAAGCAAGGGAGGGCACCGTCCCCCTGCTCTGCACCCCACTGTCAGATACCACAGTGTCAAGTGAATAGGAGGAGGAGATACGTCTTGTTTTCAGAGGAGACATGGTTTAGTGGAGTCCTAAAAGCTCTGTGTGAGCAGAAGCAGCTGCTGTGTGGTGAAGCCCAGGCAGTGAATGGTTGGGAAGCAGGAGCTGCAGGCAGGTCAGACATTGCCCCAACAGGACGTTTAGCAAGGGCAGCCAACCATCAAGTCATAGCTGTGCCTGCGTGGTTGTGAGGAGGAGGGGTTCATGCCTTGGGGTACCACTTTACAAAGTCCTCTTCATGTGCCTGCACTAGATACTGTGCCTGGCTATGTCATTACTTTTTATGCTTGCATTTCCACAGATCATTTATGGTAGTTTAGGGTTCATTAAGCAAAGAGGATTTGGAAAACTGCTCAGGTTTCTAGCCTCATGCCTAGAGGCAGACAAAGGAGGACCCTGTGGCACAGCCAGCTGCAGTAGGGTGGACTGTAATAGAGTGACAGTTCTAAATCTAGAACTAAGAAACAGAAAACATCCAGCAGTAACAGATCTCTACAGCTTGTAAGTTTCACCTAACCCTTGAATTGTCACATCATGGTCCCAGTGGTGGGGCTACACTACACGACTAACAGGACTGGCAGTGACACTGCACTAGTGCTGCTCCCACCATGATTCTCTATCTGCAGGAGAAAAAAACCAGCAAATGTTACTGAGCCTAGTGTATCTACAAAGGCATGTCGGGAAGCCACTGCCACTTCCCGTCTGTGAGCACTTCCCTGTCCTTTGGGTCTCTGAAATAAGCAGCATGGGACTTGCAACTCCCATGTTCTGCAAGAACCATCTTGCCTGACTACAAGAAGAAAATTTTTGATGTTGTGCCCTGGGAAATGGCAATCTGTGTTATCAACAAGATACTCAAAATCCATGTCTGATGTCAGCATTTTAGCTGCTGACCTCTCTGTCCCACATATACCAAGATCAACCAGAAAGTGGCACATGAGTATCTTACCTCCCTCAAGCCCCCCAGGGCACAGGCCCTAGTTGGTCGACAGGAAACAGCTCTGCTAGTGGTAGCCAGGGTCAGTTATGGCAGAGCTGACACTAAGAGACAAGGACTTCTTTACCATGAATGCTGCATTTGACCTGCATGGGTGTCGTGGTTTGGAATGGTATTCTCCAATTCACTACTCCTGCTAAAACTTCCCCTCCCCTGTCCAATTGGAGGCACAACAGGCACATATTACAAATCCTAACTGCCTGCTTTTCCTGCTATCCATACTTATTTTTCACCTCAGCTTAAGTCTCTGTTCTTTTCATTTGCAGCAACCTACTTCCATTTTAAACACTTCTTGAAAAAATGAACAGAAAGCTCATCATGTAAATTGTGTTGTTTCTGCAAATGTAACTTTTGACATTAGCCTTAAAATTTTACTCTAGATTTGTTTGCCACCATCTGCATGACATCTTTTCTGCAATTTATGTTACATGCTCTACTCTGTCCTATCATTCAATTTCAGGATACATTTTGTGTGTAACATAATCACAGACAGCTGTATTATATCTAAATCTGTCTAGGCTCAAAGCCCAAAGAACCACATTGTCTTTCAGTTAAAAATCATCCTGTTTACCCAGAAGAGATATCTTTGCAGTCTCTTTTTTAAAATTTGCTGTTTATTTTTACTTTTCTTAAGTCTTATTTTTAAATAAAATGTCATCATTTGTCTGTGCATCATAAGTCATCAGCACAAATCAATTTCTACTCAGAAAGCTTGAAATGGGACTCAAAACCCTAAAATATTTGTGTGTGTTTAAAATATTAAAAGCACTTGAGTGGACTAGTAAAATCAGTTGTTATTAATGGAGGTTTATTTTTACTGGAGAAATAGAGTGACTTACGATCACCATAGTATAGTGACTTTTGTTAATCAGTAAATTATTTTTGAAGCAGAGGCTAAAGAGCACAAAATGTGGTGGTCTTTTATTCATTTCTTTTTCTAAATCAAAATAAAATTGTGAGAATTTTGATTCTACAATATGTAACTTTCATTTAAGGAGTTAAAATAGTCATAGCACAGACACTGTCCCCCAGTGCTGACAATATTTCATCATTTCAAATCTGTTTCCTAAAAAAGCTTCCAAAGCTCAAAAATGTGGTACATTGATAACATTTTAGATAGTCTGACATGAGGCATTTGCCACACTGGAAATACGTAGTTGATAATGGCTCTGTGTATTTTTATTTAATAATGGCATGCAGCATGGAAGTATTTAAGTTTTTATAAAATATCCCTGGGTTTTAAAAGTCTGTAATATAAGAGATAGTTCATAGTATAATTTTTCCCAAAGGCACTGTTGTTTTTAATGAATGTGTATGTGATGCAACCCATCAGGTCAGTGAACTGCCTGGCTTGAAATGTTTGCACTGCTGGAACCGTAAGGACTGTATACCCACAGGTGATCTCACAGGGGTGAGTACCACAGTGACCCAACATACCCACCCACGGAAATAAAACACATTAACCAGGTCTGACTCTGCTTCTTTCTTTGCCATGTAGAATATAAAATATTTATGATTAAGCTTTGTAAATGAAAATCAGAGCAGTTTCTGTGCTCATTCAAGCTGCACAGCCTTATTCTGGGTGATTCATTCATTGAGTCAGGCAGCCATGCATGCAGTCATTCATAAGTAATGCCACGCTTCCCTTCAGCATGCAAGAATGATTTACCTCTCTGCTGCCTTTCAGTGTTTGTTCAGCAAACACACTAAGCTAAAGAGTTCCTATTTCAAGCTTTCTCCTTATTTTTAAAGAAACAGTATTATCTAAATGCATGCGTACAGGGTGCTGTATATAGAGGCAAGCACATATGTCTGTAAGAAATGGTTGCAATCCATAGTATCCCTCAGAAATTATTCTGTCTTTTCTTGGCATCCATGAAAAGAGGCTTGTACTTAAAAGCAAGAATTCAGCTCCTTTTAAACTCATGCCTTGCCACAAGCTAGCCTATAAAAACATACAGTTTTTATCATTCACCAGGACTCCTAGAGGAGGACTGATAACTCGCCCTTACCTCATGCAAACAGACATGAAGCACCAGCAAATTTTCTGTAATCAATAATTTTTTGCTAATTTCAGCAACCAACAGAAAAGAAAACCATACAGATCAAGGAAGAGCTTTTGACCTGGGCAATTATAAGGAGCTATGAAGAATGAAGATCTGGCAAGAGCTAGAGATAGGCAATAACATGTGCTTGATTCTTGTAAATTCATAGCATAAGGGATTGGTCTCATTCAAGTTTGCATAAATAAAAGTAAGGTACTAGTTTAAGCTAATCATTTTAGTACTTTACCCCCTTTGAGAGAGGGAGTGAGAATAAGTTTACACAGAATGAAAGCCCTATATGACACTGCCTGCAGGATTCCAGAGTCTTCTGGCACTAACTAATTTCTGTTTATGGTGAAATTACAAGGTCATCACAAGTAAATATCAACAAATACACAGGTAATGGCAGCCCTCACAACTAACAGAATTTGGAGTGCAGACACACTGGGTGAAACAGAAGGGTTATGCAGTATAGGTGCCTCCTCCCTTTTTCGGGAGGGGAAGAGACCTTTTTTTCTTCATTCTAAATAGACTTCGGAGCTGTTGAGAAAGCTGGCCTTAAACGGTGTTTTATGTCATGTAAATCCACTGGGAAAAAAAAGTAACTAAAAGTTAAAAAGATTTCTAGGTGTGACTTGTTCATACATCCCAAACATCTGGGTTATCACAACTGGAAACCCTTTGTGAACATATTTCATTAGTCACAGAAAAAGTCAACTCATTTTTTCCTATTTTCTCAAGATTTTGAAACTTTGCACTGCATCATTAAACATAAGTCATTAAATTATGTCTCAAGTTAAAGGAATTTCATGCTTTGAAATTCTTTTGAAGTTGTCAGATGATTTTATTTTTTGGGTTTGCTTTTTCAGTCTTGATTCTTAAAAAAGGAACTGCAGTTTATCTTCCATTATTGTTCTCTTTTATAGCTCATCAAAGGACTCACTTATGAAAAAGTACATATTCATGGTAAAGAATAATGTTTTGAAACTCTGCTAGTAACAGCAGGACTTTTTAAATACCTATTTAAATTATTTACCTTCTTTTTAATTGGATTTTCAAGGAAATTAGAATTGTTTTCTTTTAATTTTTTTCTTTACTTTGCACCCAAAAAAATCAGAAATATTTTTTAGCCACATTTTTCTGCTGTCTTTTAAGTTCTGAAGTATTTTAATTTTAAGAGTTTATTTAGGACACTGTGTGGCCATTATTCCAGGTAGAAATCTATTGCTGATCTTAACAGTTTATAGAAAGAAAATGGATTTGTAGGGAATATTGACATGTTATGGATTTACTGAAGTATCTGTATGAGAATAATTTTTAAAAGAAAAGGGAATTTTCCGCTAAGTGATAGATTCTATAAAGCAGCTGGCTAGTGTAGAAAATGTTGATTGCTTTTAAAAAGTAACAAACACTCCAAAAATCTGAAATGCTTTGGTGGCAGTACTTTGTTTCTCTGTGCTTATGAGTTTTGAGTCAAATTTTGTCCAAGTAATTAAATGAAATATGTGTACTAAAGCTGTGAATGTTTCATTTTTACTTCAAAGGATTTCAGCCTGACTTTGGGTTGGAAAAGCAGCCCTCCATTACAATCAATATCTGGTACCCAACTCTCTGAAAGAGATCCCACACTGGTACACAATGAAACAAATCAACGGACATAACAAAACCAGATGTGGATGTGGATGGGGTAGGAGGAAGATGAGACTTACAGTGCAGCCATGACAATGGGATTCTGCTAGACTCATTTGGACTTAAGATTTACAACCCTACATACTTTCTATAAAATTCTCTGGACTCTGATTGCACATTCAGACAAGCATTAAAATCTGTTATACTTGACCATAACCACTTGTCCAGGACACAATGCAAAACCTTGCCCCACAGAAATTATATTTTTAATTCAGTAACACTATTATGTTACATAAAGTGGTAAATGCTATACTAAATGCAGTAGCTCCTTTTCTGAATAGTATTTTGCACCAAGTCTGGCCATTTCTCTAGGCAGCTGTGTACCAACCTACAGTTAGAGCATTGAAGGTAACCTCTTCTTGATTAAACATTTGTAAAATAAATATTAACCTGATGGGTTTTTTTACATATCTACCTGATCAAAGAGGCTAATGTTCTCTCTTTGCTTGAGGCAGAACAGTGGAAAGAGCAGTGAAAGCACAATCAACTCTGAGTGTCTTTCCTGATGTTCCTTAACACTAGCACAACTATTACTGTTAGTGTAAAGCAGCAATAATTAGCTCTGTGGTTCAGTGCGGAACCTTAAGTGAGGCTGGATTGTCCTGGCATAGGAACGACTGGGCAAGATTTAGATTCTCCTAAAAAACCTAAAAAACTAAAAACTACACATCATAAAGAATCAGAAAATTTTTAATTTTCTTCATTTTTCAGATTATGAAATGAGGCAGATGAATATAAAGTGTGCAAGGAACTGAACCCAGAGCCTGTGATTTCACTGAATCACTGTTTGGCAGATGGTGTCTTTTGAAGCCAGCGAATTAACCCCTGCCATTACCATTTTCTTTTCTGCTTCATTTTTAATTACTTTTGATTACCTTTCTGAAACCTCAGCAGTGCCCCACTCTGTATTTTGCTCTGAGTAGTGTGGATGGCTGAGGAGAAGTTGTGGTTGAGCTAGCTGAATGCAAGTCCACTGTTTTTTTACACAAGAGGGAAGGAGCCTGCCATGGCTGAAACATAACAATAGACTATTGTTTCCTCACAAAGGATCTGCTCTTATTCTTTCTGGGGCAAACTAGACTGTCTACACTAACCTCTTATCTGAAATAAAATCTCTGTTTTCCATATACTGCATAAAGGTGAGTCCTGGAAACACCAAAGTCATCTACAAGATAAGACTCTTTATTAGGATTGTGCTAGTGAGGACCACTGACCATTAAAACCACTCTAACTTTTTGGTTTGTCTTTGTACTGCAGCAAGTGTCCCTTTATTAATATGCTGCTTGCTATCTAAATCTCAGGTTTCAAGTCTTGTGGAACAGATGTTGGTTTAGGATTAATATTCCAGACAGTGCAGGGGGCATTATATCCTCTTTGGAAGCCCAACCAGAAGAAAGAGAATGAATAATCACCAGTATGAGTCTACATGTTTCATATGTTAACCTCCCTAGAAGCACAAACATCTCAGTCATCAACGTACTGTTCATCAAGGCATTTCTAAATAACAACTCCTTTAAGAAACAGGATATTACAGATTGAATAGCTTTTCTGCTCTACTTTTCTCTTTCACTTTGAATTCATTCAGTAACCTTGAAACCACATGCAGAAGTTGCAGTGACACTCACTGGAGAAGGCTGAGCTGATTACTTACTGCTCCATGGTCTGCTGAGACTCCAGGCACCAGGTTCTTTATGGTACTGATTACTCTTGCATTTTAGTCCATTAAACATTGCATATCTGCTGAGCTATCCAACTTTTATTCAGAAAGCTGAAAACCTGTGCCATCACCCAGCACTCCGCAGATGGCCCAGATATTACAACAGCACAATCACTCTACTGTTTAGGGTACTTTGTTCCTGTCTCTGTGAATTATGGGGTGTCAAATCATGGCATGTGTTGCTAAAGTAAGAGGTAACCCAACGTGACGTGACATAATGGGATACAGCGTATGGGTTAGGGGAGAGGGGTGGGAAGGGAAATACAACTAGGCTCATATCTGATGAAAAATCAGCGACAAAAATTTGGCTAAGCAATTGTATTTTATCATATTATTCAAAGAAAAAAATTACATTTTTTATTCCACAGTGACCTAAAAGCAAAGTAATTTGATTAAATAGCTATAAAAAGTAAACTCAAAACCTTTATTTGTACTTCAATTAGCTCATAACTTCTGCTGATCCAAAAGATACCCCACTTTGTCAGCATTAGCAGCCTCTGTAATTTGAAAAGTTCTGCAGAAGCTCTTCAGTTTCACCACTTTGGAATAGACATGGGGTGGGTTTCAAAGCCCATAGGTTCCCGTCAGAAACATATTTATGTTTTTCTGTCAAGTTCATGTCTTCCCACTCCTCCAAGCCTTGCAGCTACTTGGCAGCAAAAGGGTCCCAAAATCCACCAGTCCATCCTTGGTTCAAAGCTCCCCTTTGACTTCAGAGATCATCTTGGCCCTTGTGGTTGTCATTCCATGGCAGATCAGAATCAAATGTTGCAGTGCCAAAATTCTTTACCTCTCTCCACACAGCTCTACTCAAATGTTATAGGAAGAATCAAATTAACAGCAGAACTGTGTTGCAATGACACATAAAACCAATTTCTTGGGAGACTTTTAGGATTTAGCCCATGCCAGGCTCCTGTCCCTCTTTCTCTCTTTAACTACACCTGGGTATGCTCAGCAGCAGGGAATGGGAAGGAGACTCCCAAGAGAGCAATACATTAGCCTGCAGCCTTACTGTTCTCAAGGGAGAAGTACTTTCCCTGTTCTAGAATAATTGTTTTTAATTGCAAAACACCCTCTGCCTAAATAAAAACAAGATTCCCCTTGGCAGACTCAGACAGGCCAATGGTTATTTATTATTTGGAATATCATTACACATTTGAACTTAGTCACGAATCAGAATCCCAAGGGCTACTTTGCTACATATAGATGAATCTAAATGTACAGCTTTGTATCCTTCCATTTCTGACTAAGTTTTTTGTTAAGTGGGTCACTGAATTAGAGAAATGGGTGCAGACAGCAAAGAGCAGGGAAAGATATTCTGGGCAAAGTGCTTGTCTTATATTAATGTGGTCCTTGTCCCATTGAGTGTTTTTTAACAATATATAAAGGGTTAGTTTCTAACAGGAGAAAAAGAGAACTGAAGAAACATTTTAAATGGCTGAGAAAGTTTAAAAGAACATATACCAGTGTTCCGCCAGCTACATAAGAAAATGTACTGTATACTGTAATCTTACTGCATGCAAAGTTTTTATATTCTTATTAGGTGCAACCCTTGTTTCCACTGTTTTTAGTGTATTCTGGTAAAGTCCTAAACAAAAACTAGGATTCCCTTCCACCATTTATCAGAATAAAAGTTCCCAACCTTTTCTTGCATCTGTTCACTTGTTTCTGAAAGGTAACTCACAGAAGAAGAGCTCTGTGTTTGTGTGTCCTTGCACACTTCATGAAGACCTCATTTCCTCCATTCCAAACCTATCAGCTCCATCAGGTGCACACCAGAAGGATTTGTTTAATTCCCTAACTGTATCTCTACAACAACAGAAAATCTCTCCTCAAACGTTGATTATCTCCAGAACAAGAGTTTGGTCACTGTATGCTTTCCCCATGATTTAAATGTTTCTAAATTTCAACCCAATAGAGCTACAAAATCTATTTGTAAGGGCACTGTCTGATGACTCATACACAAGTTACAGATGCAAACTAAGATGGAACAGAATCAGCAACTCCTTGTATCTTTGCTGAGTTGGCAGAAAACTCTGAAATCATAGTTCTGGATATGGGAACCAATCAGTAAAAAAAAACCGAAGTACATCTCCCTTCTCCCTGCAGACAACCAACTCTGCTCAATTTTAAGCAACTATTAATGGTTGTCTTCCTAGATGGAAGTTAAAAATACATTTTAAAGAATAAGGGGTAAACTCAATAGTGTTTATGCTACCTGGATTAACCTCATCCCTCTTGACTTTGTTTTGGTGTGAAAGTTTATAGTAGACATCAACTCCGTTTTTCTATATTTTTCTATCTGTTTGCCTGTTATTAGGTGAAACTTTGTTTTGTTTTGAAAAGACGATTTGCCAGGATCAACCGTATGTTCCTTCTGGGTTGATTTCTCAGCCTGGGCAAGCAAAGCATGAAGTTTAGTCCCATGGCTCTGAACACATTCCCATCCTTACTTACATAAAGTCCCTCCAATGGTGGGGAAGGATTCCTCACAACAAGCATCTGAGACACCACAGAAAGGGAAGGGGATAGAAGGACTTTTTATCAGGTGACCCTTCTGCATGTGTTGTTCATAGGCCCAGGAACATACAACTCCCCAGATTTGGAGTTAAGGAAGGAAACCAAGAGTAAAAACTTTTCAAAGACACTAACATGTCACTGGGAGGTGACACTTCCCTGCATTTCAAAAAAGTAGGGGTGGATTTGAACCTGAGATAATAAGTGGTTTAAGTCACCTCTCTTTATTTTACAGCACTATCTTCCTTTGATCTGCACCTAGGATAAATTATTCTTCTGTGAGAACATTATTTATCAAGTAATGCTCAAAACAACCAAAGTTCAAAGTAGGACAATAAAATATATGAATTCAAATCACATTAGCAATTCAGAAAGCCAAAGATATGGACATCTGTGGGGTTATTGTGGGTGAACACAACATTTGAGGTTAACAAACACGCAGAATTGTGTTCAAAATTCCTCTCTTGGCTCACACACTGAAGTAGCAATCACAATTTACAAAAAATAAAATAAAAGGTCAAAATGCTAAATGTTATAGTGACAATATTTCATGCTTGATGGAAAACTAACTAGCTATTTCAAAAATACTTTTTTTTCAATTCCTTATCAATATGCAAATATTAGTCTTACAGTGCTGGAGAGCCATAATTCTTAGCAGAGGTTTTCCCAACATGAGAAATTGCACAAATTATCTTCCAAGAGCCTTATGAATAGGAGCCATGAAAAAAAAAATTTATAGTAATCTACAAGCAGTCAAAGTCCATTAATTTATTTTTATTTCTTCAGTGTAAGGCTCTCACTTATTACACAGTTTTTTGATGGATTATGGAATCAGTGTCACTGTATCTGTATATGTTAAAAGCACAAAAGCTACAGGGAGTCATTGACCTACTAAAAGGCATAAGAATACCTGATATAAAGTGCTTTAGGGCTTTGAATGCTTTTTAAAGCCAACACCCAGATCTATCCTCTATCTAGCCTGATGCAACAAGTTGTTTTTCCACGTTGGAGCAGTGGGAAGAATGATTCCTAGCAGCAGTCAGGCCAAAAAGTGGGACATAAACTTTTGGAAAGCCTTTCCCCTGGGATGACATGCTTATACACCTTTATAGCACAACTTTGCTGGATGTCAGGGAAGGTTCTGTTGAATAAGTGAAGCAACAGCGGCATAGCCCATGCGCAAAATCCAGCTTGCTTGCCCAAATTACAAGGAAATGGGCAAGGATAGGAAGATGATTTGTGAGTTTCTCCCATAGGAACACATGGAAGAAACTTCAGGCAAGATTTCTGAGGAATATCCTCCTTACTGAAAGCTGTTCCTTCTTCAGTCTTTTCTGTTGGAGAGGGAGCGAAAATGTGTACCTTGAGATGCATCACCAATGAGTTGTGACTTGGTTCTTTGTCCAGACCCTCTGCAGTCAGTGTGATAAACCTTACCAGGACATCCAGCAGTTATCAACCTACCCAAGGAGCTCAGTGTGAAAAGAGGCAATGAGGTCAGACAGACACAGATTGAGAATCAGTTCTCCTAGGCAGCTCTGTGTTGCCTGAGCAGCCTTTAGAGCAAAAGGTCAACCAGCACACATGCCAGGAGGGAATGGATGACGGAGCAATTGTGCCTTTGACATCACCAACACACACTGTGGTAGCAGAAACTGTTCACGTTTGCTCTCAGGACTCAAACAACTTGACCTATTTTCAAGAACGGACGAAAAACCTCAGTCTTTGCCTTCAGTGCTAAGAAGTCCACACTTGTAGGTGGCTCCCACATGGTAGCAAGTGCTGAGCTATCTTGCAGCATCATTTACATGGAAACAAAGCATTTCAGTTCCCTGTCCTGAAAGAAAACTACACCCTACCAACCACAGATTCACTGTTAACAACCTCACTGTGATAAGAGATTTATGTTATCATTAGTGCCAGTGTTTGAGGCTTTGGGTATTCGTGAAGACAGAGCAACCAAACATTATTTTAGGTAGACAAAAACAGATGCACTAGCACATTCAGGGCCTTAGTTTATTTTAAAGTCTTTTGGAAAAAAATTATTAGAAAATAGTAGCAATTTCAATTTCACAATTATCAAGAATGCTTTCTCCTGACTCATTCCTATGCCAGAGTTATTCTGTCTGCTACTAGTAGAAATTGCATCACAGTCTCAGGAGCACATTAGAAGCCTGTTTGTCATCTCCAGCAGTTGATTTCTTAGTCTTCTAGCAAGTTGTGCTCTATCATAATTGTAACAGGAGTTGTTTTTTTTTTTACTGAAGCCCCTCTTCTGCTACAGATGTACCTCTGCAACACAGCATCCTGCAGTCTGGCCTGCACCTTCAGAAGGGCAAAAAAGGAACGGAGCTGGCAGCAACAGCAAAGCACATGAGAATGCTGGAACAGGGACAAATTTGCTAAGGATAAACAAATTTAACTAGTGTTTTCATAAAATGTTTCATAAAAGGATGCTGAAGCCTAACAGGACAAGACATTCTGGCCTAAATATGCATTTTACCTGGTAGTTAGAGTACTTGAATATTTCCTAATGGTGCTTAAGCATGACAGAAAGTAGCAATGAGTAAAATATTTTATTTGTGAATAGAAAGTATATTTATGCTACAACATGGTGACATTATTTCAGGGACTTGGATAAATAACCCAAGGCATTTCCAGAACAATACCTTTCCAGTTATCCAGATTCTTCTTAAATTGGGTGAGCACTAAGCTGACAAAAGCTTACTATGTCCCTCTGAAAATCACCCTCGAGTCAATGGGTTCCAATGAGTTGTGGACCAAACTACTGCAGTAGCCTCTCCCAGTGCAACACTAACACAAGATAGAATTTTACAGATATTTTGCTTTTCAGTGTTCAAGTACTTTTGATTAAAATTTACTTGGTGTCTTTTGGTCATTTTTAACAAGGCATTGGATTTCTAAATTATGTAGCACTCTCCCTGCCACACAAGCTGATGTTTGATCATTGGCCTGTGTCTAAACAGCAATGTTAACCTAAAACACCTGTGTTCTTTTCTCTTCATACACGATTCTTGCTCACATTGCTTCATGCAGAGGAGATGAAAAGAGGGTTTACAGTGAAGGGGAAAAAAAAAGTTTCCAGAGGCAAACAAACCCAGAATTTTTAATACTCGAGATGTCATTACAAAATAATAAAGCAAATGAACCTAAGAACATTTTACAAAATTTACTGTCTTAATGCTTCCAATGAGGCCAAACAAATAGTCTTAAGAGACATGGTCCATGCATTCAGTGTTTCAGTTAACGTCCTATGAATGATTAGCTCACTATTGCATATAATAGAGGTACCCAACTGGTCTTAATTTACATTAATTAATGTATACTAAGCCATGGCTAAACATACACTGAACATCAGATTAAACTCTGAAGAGGCAGTATGATCTACCAGATGAGGCACTGGAACTGGATTCTACTCCTGGCTGACTCCAAGGTAACTACCTCCCTCATCTGTGCCTCAGATACTTGATTGGTAATGCAAGAGAACAACTTTGTCTGAACTATCGTCTTTAATACATACCAAATCTCAGAGTTGCAACTTGCAAAACCTTTAAAGTATACCTGCCTTTGCACATCAGAGAATGGCAATGGGATGTCTTTGTTTCTGGAGTGATCACTGTTAAGTGCAAGTGCCTCTTTACTGGTCCCCGGGCATGAATGACTAAGTCATTGAGTTACAAAGAGGTGTATACTGCAGTATAATTAGCCTCTTCTGCTCTCTGCAAACCCTTTCCCTGTATGTTAGTAACCTGCATCCTTGTCTCAAGAAAACCCCCTCTTTCTGCAGTGGCTGTAAGACCTCCTGCAGAAGCAGTGACTGTTTCAGTGTTCAAGGCATGAGGAGATCAGGGAGAGAGAAAATAATTGGATACATTCACCTAGATGAAAATACAGATAGAGACCCAAATGAGCAAACTATTTTTACCCAAATCATAAAAGCTAATGCTTGGGAACAAATTGTTGTTTATGGTCTTGCTGGAAAAAAAACAATATGAACAAGGGGTACTGGAGATCACTTTGTCACAACCTCAGGGTCCTGTCACACTTCTACATCTCCTGCAACTAATGATAATTGTCACAGAGTGTGTCTCCATCACTCCTTTGTGGGATGCCTCCAGATTACTTTAGCCTGGCTCTCCTCTGTACTGAGAAAAAGAGAAGTACTTTCAGATTTAGGGCAAAGTGGGATTCAGTGCCCCATTTAACGCATAGTGAACGTTTGTTTCCACATTTTTTTCCATCTGTATCACACATTTTGGTCCATCCCTCCATTTATTCTTCTTTCTTTATCATCTAAACTGTCTGTTGTGTTTTTTTTCTGGGGGGACCCTGCTTGGCCAACATGTCTCAACCATTTTACAGACTCCTGCCTTTAGTCAAAACAAGGTATCAGGGAATATCAGCAGCTTCCTACATTTTTTAATCAATACACTTGATTTTTTTTCCTCTGTCCTCTGTGTTCCACAGGGTGGAGCTCCTTTAAAGCATCCTACAAGCAAATTCATCATCCATCCTGAACTTCCCTTTTCTGTCTTTAAAAAGTACAACACTTACTGTGTCATTCATTTCAATACCAGCCTGAGCCTGCAATAGAGAACACTACCAATGAAAAAGGTGCTTCCCTCCCACTTTTTGCCCCTTTTCTAGTCCCCTGATGTATGCCAGCAGAAACAGTTGTGTGGCAGCACAAGAAAGAATCAGGAAGTTGACATGAGTAAAAATAACTACAGTTTGCTTGGTTAGCTTTTTTCTGCATCAGTGCTTGTGCTGGGCTAGATTATCTGGTGAAGGGAGGGTGCACAGGGGATGCAGTAGGCAGAATGATCAACCAGAGAAAAAGACAGGACAGGACTGTCTTTCTTGGCAGCAATACTAGTTTCTGCTGGCTTAAACTGCTTGTAAAGTCATGGTATCAGACCACTGGCCCCACTGCCTGTCATGTAAAGATATATTACTTCACTGTTTCCTTATGCCCTTTTGTCTCCTTCTGACCATCTTTTGTTCTGCCTTTTGTCACAGTGGAATTTTAGAATGTGTTGGATCTTTTCAGTGCGCTTAAAAAAAATAGTAATAGTTGCAGTCGTAGAAGAAAATGCTTGTAGTAAGAGAAATGTTTCCACTAACCCAAAATGATCTTTTAATCTTTTTTCTCACACAGAAGGAATTCTGATTCATATGTTCTTTTAAGCATAGATATATCTTGTTGTAAACTGAAAAAAAATAAAAATCATATGTTCCTTCCCCAAAAAGAAAGGTTCCTAACAGCTTACATCTCTCTGCTCAGAGCGGTTGTAACATATCCCTCTTGCAGAATTTTTTCTAATTTTTTTAGGAGTTCCTAGCAGTAATTCTTCTGGGACAGAATGTTATCCTTCTGAGAGAGACAGACAAATCTTACTGCCTTGAAAAGTCCTTTCCCACAGCCACAGAATCCATCAGTCTGAAATGTTCCTGAAAGGGCTTTAGTAAAGCAACTTCTTTACTCGCTTCCTCTCAGCTGTTATCTCTCAGCTGCCTGAGGCTTTGAACATCCAGAAAGTGAAATAGTATCTAGAAGCACTTATATGTGGCCGTGGCAGGGGTGCAGGGAGTTTTCAGGCTGAAATAAGAGCAGAGGAAGCACACAGATCAGATGGAAATCCTGCGTAACTTGAGGCACCTCTAGTATCCTCAGCACACTCTACTCCCTTGCTTCCTGATGAGGGGAACAGAGTCACTGCAAGTCTTGTAGTTCCCTGGGAAGATTCCTGGGGCTAGAAAGTCACCTGTAAAATCAGCACAGACAGACTTATCAGCAGGACTTCTTCATTCCCTGGGAAAGATGCTTCGAGAACCATCCTCTCCCTGGCTTGTCTTCTCTCTTCTCTCACCTACCTACCTATTGTCTTGCCCTTGCAGTCTCACCTCACTGCTAAATAACCACAGAAATGGCAAGCGTGACAACAAAAGAGAAGATGGCTGTGAAGCTCTTAGAGGTGTACAGGACTGTCTTTCCTTTCTGTCTTCAGGGGAAAGGTGAATACAGATCAGTTTCTTTGGGTTTATGAAGAGCCCATGGCATTGCTGCACCCCAAATTAGCAAGCTGTACTGAGGCAAGGCTAGGCTCATACTAGCACATTGCTGTGCCTATACTAGCACTTTGGTTTGGGTCTTTAGCACAGCACTGCAGTGATTTCTCAGATGTACTGCACTGAGCACATACTAATTTGGGCCCAGTTTCTGGTGCACCTCATCCAGATTCCTTTTGGGAAGGCTAAATACATGCCCTCTCATATGCTGCAAGCACTAAATCAGGCAAAAGGGGCCAAGCCAAAATCCACTTCTTGGGGCAACTTTGAATGTTCTGGGGATGTATGATCCAGTAGACAAGACAAAATCCAATCCCAGGTAAATCCCCTGAACCACATAACGGGAAGGTGTAATGGCCTCAGTGCCACCTGTTTCTTTTTAACAATCCACTTCTCTAGTGAAAAATCTCTCAATAATTAAGAGAAAGTCGATGCTGTATCATTATAACCTCACTAATTTTCATCACCCAGGCATGAGTTTCTTACATTTCCTTCTGTTCTCCTCATCAAAAATCTTGATTATAGAAAAACAGCATCAAGAAACCTGTCATAATGTTGTCAATTTGATGTGCACTTTCAACTGAAATTGGAAATATATTTTAAAACTTACTATTAAAATGTTTAGGGTTCTCATTAGTATCTACCAGTGATTGCTGACAGTCAGCAGAAATAAACCCTCCTCTCTTTTACATGTATTTTGGTGATTTTAATAGCATTTTCTTGCTTTGTTAACAACCAAATAAAAACTTCATTGAGCAGATTTGAGCATGCACTATACACATCTGGCTCTGCAACCAGGGTCTTATGGAACCATACTGATTACTTCTCCCAAGGTTTTTTTCCTCTTTTTTTCCATAAATCAACTAATTTCTTACTTTGCTAGGTTTTTTATCAATATCTGATCTGCTAGAAAACTCACACATTTCAGCTGTTGCCTGAATGTCAGACCAATTTCCTTACCCACCAAAAACTTATCGAAAGCAACAGGCAGAGTACTAATAGTGCTAAAAATATTTGCCTAATGACTCTGTCTCAGTTGCAGCAGGGCGATAAACCAGCAAACAGAACGAACAATCTGATAGAAAGCTTGTCTTTGAAAGTGTATGATATCACATCAAAACCAGCTACAGAATATTTATTGATGGCTCAGAAATATTTCTCACCTCTGTCTAAATGTAACACATTTGAAGCAAGAAAAGATGGACTGCATCATAACCAGAAAACATTAAATATATAATTACTTCTTTTTGGCACACACTGTAAAACCTCAAGCTTCTTATAATGTATAAAATAGAGTACACCTGTTACATCTTGAATTAACATGAAACTAGGACTTGCAAAGTTAAATACATCTGAAAAAATTGTCTCAGTTTCAAATTGGAACTTATATTTGCAGTCAGTGGTCATGCAGTAAGATAAATAGTTTATACATGTTTGTTTTTAGTAGGTGGATTTCAGTTTCTACCTTCTGTCTCAGAAGCAGCATAAGGGTATATACAGTATTTTCGCATAAGAGCTTTTACTTAGGGCGGTAAAGGAATCAATATTTTCTTAATTTAAAACATTCCAGTAGTCCTGGAATATTCTTTATATGGCGTATTGAAATTATTCTGTCCTAAAGGCCACAAGATTGAGGACCAGTGGTGTTGGGCTCCAATCCTATATTGCATCTTGTAAAATCTCGGTTGAGACAAACTCAATATTTTCAGATCGTCTTAGTCTGTTTTTACTTCCCACTTCAAACAAGGTACACTTTGAATTATCTAAGTTCAGATGCCAGGAATTTAAGTGGCATGAAATGGGTCTTTGCCTAGGCTCTTCTGCTGACCCAGGAAGTCGTGTGGTCATTGCTTCCATCACCCTTGTTAGGTTAAACAGAACTTGCTTTGGTATCTTGATGCTACAGTGGGCTGCACCATATACACAGAGCTGATCTGCTCATGCCTCAGGTAGTATGTTACAGATATTCTGTTTCCCCAAAGCCCAGTCAAAGCTGTAGCTTTGTCTGGGCTAGCAGACATCTAAAGAAACATCAGCATTGTAGCTGTTAACACGTAATAGCAGAGAAAAGAGATGCAGAGATAGAAAAAAAAAAATAGAACACATTTAATAACTAGTGCTGGAGAAAACCTGGAAATGCTGGTTAAGAGAATACTTGGAAAACCAATACAATCTGAAAAATTCTCTAATGCAATCAAGTACTGGCCTTCTTTCCCTGGAAATCAAGGATCAGGATTATTTTCTATCTTACTCTACTTTTTAATGTATAAGTATCAATAAAAAAACCCCTAAGACATAAGGCTGGAAGGGGCTTCTTGAAACCTTCCAATCCAAACTTTTGTTGAAAACAGATCCTTAGACCCGGTTATCTAGGACCCTGCTAGACCGGATCTTGAGCACTTTCACCTCTTCTCAAGGCAACCTATTGCAGTGTTTGGGGTTTCTCTTGGTGAATAACATTCTCTTAACACCAGATGGAATTTTTCCTCTAGTAATTCCTTTCCATTGCCCCTGTTCCATCACCATGCATCTGTGAGGTAAGAGTACCTCTGTCTCTCTTTTAGATTTTGGAAGACTGTTACTATGTCCCTCTTATGCCCTCTCTTCTCTATCCTGAACAATCCAATCTTGCTTTATTTTTCTTCATATGAATATTTCTCCAGCTCTCTAATCATCTTGGTGACCCTTTACTGGACTACTGGACTATCTAAATTTTTTAAATCTGTCTCTTAAAGTGGACAGACTACAAGTAGACACATTATTCCAGATTAGGTTTAGGAAATGCTGAATGTAGTGAAATAATCACATGCTCTGACCCTTAAGACGTTGGCATTGAAAACACAAGACTTTTTCAACTCTGCTGTAACATCTAGTTTTGTCTTTAATTTTTCCATTTCATTTTTCTGGTTTCTCTATACTTCCACTCTGTTATATTTTCTTTTCCTTCCAAGGTTAATTCAGGTTGACAACACTAATTGTGAAATTTGAATCCTTCCCAGAGAACACAATGAGATTCAGAGTGAAATAGTATAGAAAGTTTTCAGTATATTCTCTTCACAAAATAGAAGGCAGCTTTATAGTTTTAAAAATAATACAATGGAGAAATCATTGCTTCTCCTCCCAGACTGTAAGGTCTTACTAGAAGGAACTCATGTGTCATCAACTACAGAAATTTAATATAACTAATTAACCACTCTAGGCCTCACTCAAAAATCAGTGGGAAGAAATGGGATCCTCCAGTCTCTGGAAAAATAATAAGAAAAAAATATGTAAGTATTGATAAATTGTTCATTTCTCTACAGCAGACGACAAAGGAGTAAACAGTGTTTATGATGGAAAGAGCATCACTCTTTCTGTAGGGTTTCTTAATGCAGGCAAGCCCAGAATGCTGGTCCACTCCTACTGTTAAAAGCTCTAATGGCTGCTTTGGCAGAGTTGTGGGCCCCTGGCTTCACAACTGCCTTACAATTTGGCAGCAGAGTAAATTAAATAGAGAGAAGAGTCAGCAGAAACCTGGACACCTGTGGTAAGGCAGAACACCAGGTGACTCATGCAATCATCCAGTTTTGAAAGCAAACAAATTCATCAGGAAAGAGGAAGATTGGAATCTGAGAAATGTCTGTGGAGTGGGGTTTTGGAGTGGTCTCTTAGTTCATCAGATATGTTGAATACTCTGTTTTGGTAGAAATGCTTATAGTTCAGACATTGCTGCCCTTTTCCTCTATTCTATCTTTCAAGTATGTTTCAGTTCTTTGAAGGATAACGAAAGCTCTCTCCTGGGAAAAGGGAAGTCATGAGTGATAGAACAACTGAAATGGCACCTGAGGTTGGCCTGGCAGCAAGCACAGCTGGTGAGCCAATAAAGTTGACATTTCTTATGGATTCTTTTCACTGTGGCCATGTGACGAATGTCATTCCATACCATCTCCAATTCTTCACAGGGGAAATAGAAGGTTGAAGTATTTTTGGAATATGCCTCTGTCAGAACAGGCTTACTGTCTACCTCTAAAAATCCTTAACTGAATGCTAACTGCAAAGCCTGTAATATATGATAACCTTGATCCTTTGGCAAGAATTGATAATTAAGGGGGCAAAGAAAACATGCTGATCCATTAGATCCACACAGACAACAAACAGTATGGTAAAGAGTATGTGGTATTTTATTACTCAGATATCATTAGGAAGGATATTAGGGCTTTGAAACTTAGGTTCTATTTAGAACAATGATCGAGTGTTGCCTCAGTTTCTGTGACATTGATAACATTGATTAGACTGGGGCCTTGAGTTTTAAAATCATAAAATCATGGAATCATAAAGTCATGTTTAGATTGGAAGAGATCTTTGAGTCCAGCTCTTAACCCAGCACTGCCAAGGCCACCACTAAACCATGTTGCTAACTGAGGTGTCTACACATCTTTAAATACCTTCAGGGGGGGTGACTCATCTCTTCCCTGGGCAACCTGTGGCTATTAGGAAGAAATTTTTCTACTATCCAATTTAAAGCTCCCCTGGTGCAACTTGAGACCATTTCATCTTGTCCTATCACGTGTTACCTGGGAGAAGACTGACCTTCATCTGTCTATAACCTCCTTTCAGATGGTTATAGACAGTGATAAGGTTTCCCCCGAGCATCCTTTTCTCCAGGCTGAAAAACCCCAGCTCCCTCTGCCCCTCCTAATAAGACCTGGGCTCCAGACCTTTCTCCAGCTTCACTGCCCTTCTCTGGACACACTCTACCACCTCAACTAGGAGGGGCACAAAACTGAACACAGAGTTCAAGACATCACCTCAGCAGTGCGGGGTACAGAGGAACAATCCCTTCCTTAGTCCTGATACAGGCCAAGATGCCCTTGGCCTTCTTGGCCACACAGACATACTGCTGCCTCATGTTCAGCCAGCTGTCAACCAGCATCTGCAGGTCCTGTTCCTCCAAGCAAACTTTCCAAACAATCTTTCCCAAGCCTGTTTCTCTGCATGGGGTTGTTGTGATCCAAGTGCAGGACCCGACACTTCACCTTACTGAACCTCAAACAATTGGCCTCGACCCACCAGTCCAGCCTTTCCAGATCTCACTGTAGAGTCTTCCTATCCTCCAGCAGATCAACAGTCCTGTTCAGCTTGGTGTCATATGCAATTTTACTGAGGATGCATTCAATCTCCTCATCCAGATCATCAGTAAAGATATTAAACAGGACTGGACCCAAGATTGAGCCCTGGGGAACACCACTAGTGACTGGCCACCAGTTGGATTTCCATCCATTCACTACCACCTTCCAGGCTGAGCTGTCCAGATTGCTTTTCACCCAGCAGAGTGCATCTGTCCAAACCATGAGCAGACAGTTTCTCCAGGAGAAGGCTGTGTGAAACAGTGTGAAAGGCTTTACTGCAGTCCAGATAGTTGACATCTACAACCTTTCCCTCATCCACTGCTTGGGTCACCTTGCCATAGAAGAAGATCCAGTTTGTCAAGCAGGACCTGCCTTTCATATATCCATGCTGGCTGGTCCTGATCCTGGTCCCAGTCCTGATCCTGATCCTGACAACTGGTCTTACTGTTAAAGGCTAGGCAAAGGTATTAAGTACTTCATTCTTCATTACTCTAGCGCTCCCCATCCCGCTTTCCATTCCCCCGCCCATTATTTTTCCAATAAACTGAAGATTCTTTGAGACAATCCTAGAAGTAGATCAAACAAGAATGTCTTAAAAGAGCAGACTGCAGCATCACAGGGCTTTTCATCAGTGAGTTTCCATGGTCACAATCAGGCAGTGAAGAATGCTTTTGTAAGCACATCTCAGTGTTCTCTGTCAACAACTCCCTTCAGGTGTTGCATGGCTTTCTTAAACACTATTTGTGTTTAAGAAATTCACTTCTGAATTCGTTTCATCACACAAGTAAGGTTATAGATGGGGGAAAAAAATATGAATGTATCTTGCCCAAGAGTTAACAGGACTTATATTTGTAGAATGCATGACAATCTCAGAGAAGGCAGTGACAATCTTAGGCTGCCCCAGCTTGTGCTGTCTAAAGTGGCTGGAATAGCCATGAATGGACCAATATCTTCAAGTGACTGGACAGCAAGAGTGCAGCTCTATGCAGTGCTACATTGCTCATCTGATACAGGTCCTGTATCTTTCTGTGCTGGAAATACTTTTTTTTTTTTTTTCTGTACAGGAGGGAACTTGAATCTGTAGCAAGTTGTAGAGGCATTCACTTGCTGTTAGTGTGTCCACATGAGCTGGGTCCCTCTACCACCTGCAAGGAGAGTTTCTGTAATGTACTGTGATGTCTTAACATTGAGAGACTGCTAGCACTGTTGCCTGGCTCCTCGAATACACACAGGCTTCACCTGCCTCCTTAAGGGTACTGAATGGAGGTGTGACCGTGTTTTGTGCTTGAAAAGAAACCGTCACAATTTTCCTATGCTAAACAGGGTGATCCACCATACAACGCTGTCAGAGTTGAGGGTTTTTCAGGTAATGATGATGAGTTCATTTTAACTAAGTCCTAGTTAAGTTGTCCAAGCCCTCATCTGATTTAGGCACCACACCTTCACACTTATTATAATGTAAGGAATATAAATAACAAAAGCACAAGGCTTTCCATGCATTATTGCACAAACATCTGTAATTTTTTTGAGTTTCTCAAAAGTTTTCAGAAAAACTCATCAAAAACTGTCCCAGGTCTTACACCTGAGCTCTGGATCAGAAGAGAATTGCTGAGATAAAACCACCCTTTGGGAAGAACCAGACAGTAATGCAAATTCTTTTCCCTCCCCTGAGAATAAGATAGTGATGCTTTGAGAAAAATAGGACACATTGTCTGTCTGGGTAGTAAGGTCACAGGTATCTCCCAGTGCTATATTCTACAGCTGGGGGAAGTTAGCACCTAAGGTTCAGAAGACTGTTGGTTCCTCAGTGACCTAACATATTACAGTCTAGAAAAGAACCTAAACAAATGATTTCATACGAATATTGAAAATAAATTTGTTTAATCGTTTGATTTTAAGGTCAACAATAAATATGGCATATACATAACCCTTTTTTTTTTTCTCCTAAAGAAACAAGAGCAAGTTTCACCACTGCAGTCCTTGAGCCCCTGCTGGAGAACAACAGCAAAGTCAGTAATGTTTGGCCATGTTGTGCAATGAATATCAGTGTACAGAAGTCAGAACTAGCACAGATCCAGCCCAACAGATCAGCACAGTCAGTCAAATAGGGCGCAATCTTTTTCATGTACACCTGCTCTGCTATGGTTTGAAAACTAGATCTGGTGAGTTTTTGCTTTCCCCTGTTAATATGGTGAAAACAAACCTCCAGTCATTTCAAATGAGTGAGGCACGACCAGTTCAGAGGTTTTCAGCAGTGTAAGAAAAATAACTTTTGCTGCCCAATCACACTGGATCAGGTTGCACTGAGGAAACAGGCATTCTCTGTGTATATGAGGCATTAGCAAAATATCACAGGCAAATCTTTTCTTCCTGAAAAATGCATTTTCAAGTTGAAAGAAACAATCTGTAAACCCATCTTCAAACCACTTTAATCAGAGAAAAAGTCCAAAAACTCTTCCTCTTGGGTTTGGGTTTTTTCAGAATGAAACATTGGAAATCTTTTTCAAACTGTGATTTTGAAATTTCTTTAAATATACTGAAATATAAAATTAGAAGAACTGACAACCCTGCAAACAAAACTTTTTGTTTAATGGAATTTGTAGAGCTCTTTAATGGAATTTGTAGAGCTCTTGGCCTTGGGCCGTGAAGGAGAGGTCCAACTCTCTGTCACATCTAACAGACATGGCTTCCATTCTCCACAGATCAGAAGTTTCTAGAAATTTGTTGTGTTCAGAGTAGCTACAACAGCTCAATTCAGGAACTGTGTAATTCCTGATGGGGCTCAACCATGGCTGTGGAAAGCAGCTGGACACAGGTTTTCAAGAAATGCTGGCCATGAGGATTGAATGCAGGTGTATTCTGCACACTGAGTAGCCTGGAGAAGACAGGCAGTGCAGAGAGAAGGAACGTGCTTGTGGTAGTGGGAAGGGTTGTAAGATGAGACTACCACTTTCTCATTTACCTTGATCTGCGAAAATAAATGCTTTTTAGATTTTCAGTAAGTTTTCTTTAAGCTTTCTTCAAGGTAATTCAGTGAAGTAGTTAAATGTTCAATAGTGCCCAAACTGAAGCAACCCATTCTGTTTTCAGTGTCCTCAATAAGTTGATTAGGTTTAGAAACAAGGTTTTCTCTGCAGATGTGGAACAGTTCTTGGAAGTATCAAAACAATTTGGCTGTGTTAAACTCCAGATTCAGACTTCAGGATTTGCATTAAAAATCTAAAATTCTTTGACTAAATGCAACAGACTGTAGGATAGTCTGTACATAGAAAATTTTTAGAAAATTGTTTTCTGTTTTCCATAGATCTTTTGGGTCTTTTGAAATAAACTAAAGCAAATATAAGACGTTCATTGTTGTTGAACTAAACCCATCAGGAGTGCAACATAAATTGACTGTTTCAGAGGAGCAGAGGGAAAGGGAAAAAATAGAGTTTTTTTCCTGAAGTAATAAAGTACATCAAACCCAAAGTCTACTGTGAATGCTCCAGGGAGACAAATTTCTTTTTGCTATCCTGCATACAACCTCTATGAGCTACTGATAATGATTATTAACGTTGTTATAGCACACTTTAAATCTGGAATATGTTATAATTCTCTAATAAACCAAGGAAATAACATATGTTCTTTCCTCACCTGCTAAACAGACGGCAAGGAGTGTAAATTCATTTATTTGACTTTCTTTTTTTTTTTTATTGCTTTGGGCATCTTAAATTTAAATAATCAGATTCAAAGCACTGGCTTCGATCTAAAGCAGACATTCTTTGGAGAAAGGAAGGATCCTTTTTCAAAGGATCTGGTAAACAGTAAGCAATTAGCCACAACACGCTACCAGGGATTGTTTAATTAACCAGACACATGCCCTTGGAAGGACTAGTAAAGGAGAACTACTTACAGATGTTTTCAATTATTCTATATGAAACCACGTGCTTTTTCTTTGATTTTTTTATTTGTTTTTCCACTCCAAGGAAAATTAAAATGCAAATCCAACTAACCCAGTCCTTCTTTCTCCCTAAATGGTGGGACTTGGCTGATTGAATATTAGCTGCCGAAATCTCTCTGAGCTATTCCCTGTGGATGGACTCATGAGACACAAGTAACTCAGAGTTTTTGTCTGTCCTTAATGCCGTCCTATCGAGATAATCTTCCTTAGTTACAGGCATTAAAGAGCAATCATGACTGCTTAACTCTATATGTCCCGTTGATGTTAGGAGCATCTGGAGAACTGAAAATGAGTTCATTAAGTAATAGGAAAAATGTCCTTGCTGTCATATCGAGATTAAGTGCTTCAAGTATAAAGAAACCCTTCCTTAGCACCAAGCTAAAGGTTTTTTGATTCCTAGTTAGAACTGTTCCTTGGGCAGTCTTGCAATCTTGTCTCTGAGTTTCCTCCCTTTGGCCTTTTGGCTTTTATGTTTTGATCTGTAGATATCATTTTCAGGAAGTTATCGTCTCATGAGCTGTCATGTGAACTACATTTGCAGTCCAAACAAATTCTCTGTCCCTCAGAACAGTTTGTAACTAGGCAGTATATACTGGCACTAAAGGTAGATTTAATGAACAAAAGCAGACATAGTAAACAAAGGAAACTATCTTACATGAAGAAGTCCTCAATGAGATGAGCTCAATCTTATTATCATTCCTCTGGAAAGAAAAAAAATCTTTGTTTTAAACCTCACTAACAGTGGTTTAGCTGGTGCCTAGAAAGGCTCTTGCAGCCTTATGTGAAGTATCAAAGTCCCTGAGTTTATGTCCCAAACTCTAGGTAGCCCATTTTGATGGACTGATCTGTCATCCTCTGGGGCACCAAACTATCTCCATATGTCAATGTAATTTGTAGAATTTAAGGCTATGCACCTGAAATCCAGATATTCTGACACTGGAATTTTCTTTTTAGTATACACCATTCCCAGCATAAGTATTGAACAGAGGACTAGAGAGTCACTGACTGAGACCACTGTGTGCAGCACAGAATCTGAAGTATATGGGGTCAACATATGAGAGAAGCCAGCTGGGATGTGACTCTGTGACTCTGATATGAGCACTCTGCATACGGATCCTGGACTTTTACTTAATTCTCAGTCCAGTTCTGTACATTGTCTAACAACTAGTAAATATAAAACAGCCAGGCTAAGCAAAGTCTAAAACTTTATATGAAAATAAATGAAATCTTACACTATGGTTACTCAAATCAAGAAGAGGTTGTATAAAGCTGATTCTATAAACAAGGCACAGGCTACTTACCTATAAGTACAGGAGTGCTAAATTAGGATTTTATTTGGTATTAACTTCTCTTCTTGTCAGTGGTGAAAGACTGGTACTTCCAGCATAAAGCAGGAAATCACTGAGAGCAGAGATCCACATAAACATGAGGCATGAGACAGGTCTGGGATGGGGCACAGTCTTGATCCTATAAATTCTATAATCAGAGTGCTGTGTAAACTTATCCATTATGACTCAATGTATCAGATTGTCACAAACTGTTGAATTTATTATTTAAAAACATTAGTGAAGTCTGGTAGTTCTACAGTATCTGGAAGAATGTAGTGCATAAGAAAAAAAATACTTTCATTATTTATTTAATATTTTGCTTCCTATGACCCAAGAAATATGTAGACCCAATCTCTAGAATGATAATATATATCTATATACTATCCATTTTTAGTTAAATCTTGCTCCAGAATGCTGTGTCTCATAGAGACCATAAACCAGGATTGTCAGTCATTTTTAACATCAAGGACAATAATCAGTATAGGTACTGTCTGACAACTTTTCCCTGTAGAATTATGAAGGTAACGTATCCCATTATTTCAACAGTTTAACTATATACTGTCAGCCTAGCTTTCCAGATGACTTACTGTTCAATTTCCTAGCTCCGGTGGGTTTAAGTTTATCCCTCATGTTACTTTAATGTAGCTTTGTGAACTCTCATTTCCTTTGAGGATTTTACAGAAATAGAAGCATTACCCAAATGCATTAAAAATATTAGTATCTGCAGACTAAGCAGTTTCTCCTGAATTCTGTAAGCAGCTCCTACAAAACAGAAAGCCATTAACTACTATGAATATATATAACTGTGGATATATTGCATGGGATACTTATAAGGCATTTACTGATGAAATAGGGGGTTTGGAAACTAGTTTTGGTTATGGAAATACTGACAGCAACAATAGTCCTTCCACAATCATAAGGCCTTATTAAAAAAATAGAGAGAGGGAAAAACCTACCCTTTAAGGCCAGTTGTAAAGATTTTCAGAGCTTGCAGTTTTAGAGAAGGCCAGTAAAAAAAAAAAAAAAAAAAAAAAAAAAAAAAAAAAAAAAAAAAAAAAAAAAAAAAAAAAAAAAAAAAAAAAAAAAAAAAAAAAAAAAAAAAGTGTCTCATGCAAGTTATGAATGTGTGCAAGCCTAATTGCCTTTCCAGTTCCAACCATTCACAGCTAAGGCATAACCTGTCCCTGGCTGCCCCGACCTTCACTTTTAGGAAAACAGACAAATCAATGTCAGTGAATGAAACACTGGGGATGAAACACAAGCAGCCATTGATGAGATCTGGGAGGTTTATGACTGCAAGGTGGTTGCAATTTAACCTGAAAGTCACTGCAATGCAAGAGTGTTAAGGATTCTTAACTAATATGCCCAGTCAAAACATTGCCATCTTCATCCACTGCACTAATTTAACTTTTTGTGTGGCCAGAAGGTTTAGTTCCTTATTTAGTGCTTTCCACTGGACTGTAACAGAAGCTTTAACATTGCTATTCACAACCATTATCCTATCACAGAAGATTACAGTTGGAGCAGTAACCATGGTTTACAAGATTGAATTTGTGATCTATTCCCTCACAAGGGATCCCCACGCAAAACCAAAACGAAATAGAAATGCAAAGCTAGACTCAATTTCAAAGAGGAATAGAATGGCAAGCTTACAGCAAGACAGAATTTTTTTAAAATATGTCTGAAGTTAAAAAAAAATCCAGAGGAAAAAGAGAATTCTAACTTCAAGCCAAAAAAAATCCATGTCTATCAATGAAAAGAAATACAAGATACTGATAGCCAGATGATCATGGGGCAGTTCAGTCCTCCTGGCAGATTCTGAAGTTGAGATAGATAGCTTATCTTTTCCTTTGTTAAATTTCCATTAAGGCACTGTCAGGATCTAGCATATTATTAAACATTTTTAAATTTAAGAAAGCAATCAAGCTAGAAAACACACAAAGAAATAACAGTCTCATGACCCCTGGAAATTTAGTGCTTGTTTTCTGAGCCTGTGAGCACCCTTTGTGCTCCTAATTCAAAGGATGTTTGTGCTACTTGTTTGCATCAGATTTCTGTTGCATTAATGCCATATTTCAGGGGTCCTCTGGTAGCTTGGAAGGGACAGAGAAGAAATTGCAGTCTTGCACACATTTTGTACCCACCTTGGTAGGGTGAAGAAGAAGATAGCTTCCTCTGAGCATTCTAGGTTTTCTACAGATGAAGATAGGATGTAGGCAAAGAGTGATGAAACATATGGTAGCATTCAGTTCCTATTTTACTCATAAGGCTATCATGTTTAGGATCTAACCTGCAAACCTATCTGGAGTCAGAATGTCATTTTTTTTCCAGGTCAGGCAGGAACCTTGCTTTTCTTTTTAGCATGTCTTCTTTATAAATTATCTAATGGAAGGTTGGATGGTCACATCCAGAAGGTAGTTTTCAATGGCTCAGAGTCCCTATGGGCATCAGTGACTAGTGGTGTCCCTCAGGGATCCGTACTGGGACTGGTGTTATTTAATATCTTCATTAATGACATAGATGAAGAGATCAAGTGCTCCCTCATCAAATTTGCAGATGACACCAAAGTGAGTGGTACCATTGATGCTCCTGAAGAATAGGATGCCATCCAGAGGGACCTGGACAAGCTCAAGAAGTGGGCCCACAGGAATTTCATGAGGTTTAACAAGATCAAGTTCAAGGTGCTACACCTGGGTTAGTACAATCCCCAGTATCAATACAGGCTGAGGGATGACAGGTGGAGAACAGCTCTGCTCAGAAGGACTTGGGGATGCTGGCAGATGAGAGGCTGGACAAGAACCAGCATATGTGCACTCACAGCCCAGAAAGCCAATTGTGTCCTGGGCTGCATCATCTTTCCTTGTCACATATGTATTTCTAAATGCCTGAAGCTGATGTATCTACTTTTTAGTCACCAAGTGCCTTTCTTTTACTGTCTTACTACTTTCCCTTACTCCCTTAACAGTGGCTCTAGGTTCTGAGTGGCTGGGAAAAGGGATTTTTAATAATGTGGGACAAATCTTTGGCAAACACATCCTTGTAACACCTCTTTTTCCAAAATTTTAAGACTGACTAAATTCATTTTAGGTATCACCAGCTGACTTGCTTATTAGTTTCAGAAAAAAACTGTAGGAAAATTATGAACAAACTCCAGGTTTGTATACCCAAGCTGTGTATAATCCATACCCTACAAAGCCAACAAAATGACTGCTCTCAAGAAGGAAGGAGGAGCTAGAGTAAATATCTGCTGCTCCCACTGAGGCTCCTTTTTGGCAGAGCAGAAGCAAGCATCAGGGACCATCCTCAGCAGGGTGTGAAAGAAACACAAATTTTCAAATTCAGTGTCCCTGTCCTACCAAATATTCACAGAAGCTACTGGCAAATCATGTGCCTTCTCCCAATTCACTGATGGTCCATAGAGAGAGAAGCAACCTTCTCCAAGAGCTCAAGTGTTGTTAATCTTTCTACAGCACAGGGCAGAATTCACTTCCCACAGTCATTCAGAGCAAAGTCTTACAGTGCATGAGGCAGAAGAGGAGGGTAACTGAAAATAGGAAGGAGACTGGAAGAGAATAGCCATGAGGTCCCTTCTAGTTCTGTGCTCTCCAAAGGAAAAAATTACAGCATCTAGAGAAAATTGCCCACAGTAACTTCTGTAAATTTTGTTGGCATAACTCCAGTGAAGGAAGGCAAAACCTTAGATTTACTCTCTTTTCCTTAAAAGCAAAGTTACCTGAAAGTATGTGTATATATATTGCTAAAATGGGACATGGAGACAAACGTGGGATCCCAGTTAAATCCACAGCAAGACTATGATGCATTTTTTATTTAGTTGACATTGTTCACCAAGGAATTTGTCACCACTAAAGAGCACAGCTATTAAAATGTGAAGTGTTCCAGCTTCTTTCAAGTTCCACAATTACTTAATAATCCCAAGAATTTAGGGCATTTTTTCAAGTTGTCTTAAGTCAACTAAAATGTCACATGCTGTTAGCTCACTTTAGAACTCATCTTATATAATGTTGTTGTAAAGCATACCCTAGTAGGACACATCAGAACTAAAAGCACACAGCTCTTTATGCATAACTTAAAGAAAATTTGACTATAGGCCAGTAACAATGGGCATTTTTAATCATACCTATGCTGAGTGGCTGTCAAATCCAATTGCCTAGCAGTGGCTTGGCATTTCAGGTTTTGTAAGGTTATACACTCACTATTAAAAAGTAAAAATGACTCCTTGAAATCAGGGCTCAGAATTCCTTATTCTTAATTTATTTTCATTACTGTCTGAAATGTGACTATTTTTTAGTAAATTGGTTGTAGTAAGGTACACCCAGAGATATCATTCCTGGAGAATACTGCTGCTACAAGCATTCATGTTTACATGATTTCTCAGTGGTCAACATTTTAAACCATGAATCTTGACGCTGAATGGCACTGCGTAAACATCCAGCACTGACTCTAAACCTTCTTAACCTTCACCATCATTTCAATTTCATTTGTCCTGTTATAGCTGGCAAGAACATTAAAACATCCTCAGCATACAGGAACTATGTAGTTCATATCAGACACAGACCCCTGAAGTAGTTCTGGGAAAGCCCACAAGTGCACATGATACAGCATAGAGGAGGCTGATGTAGCCAATTTCATATGGTGAAACAGCCTATGCATCCAAGCTGCCTTGGTTGGACAGGCAAACTCTGCCATCCTCCATGTTTTCCTTCTGTAGTTCAAAGTCAGTTTAGGTATCTGCAATTAGATACTATCACAGAGATAGTTATATTACTTTGCATATGGTAACAAATCCACATCTGTTTTAAAAAAAGCTTCAGTTCAAAAAACAAAGGAAAATGTTTGACCCAGACAAGCAAATGATCAACCAGCAGTATTTGTTGTGCAACATGACAAAAACCTTCACATTTTCCAATCTACTTTCCTCAAAGTCCCCAGCTGAAATTACTTCATATGTCCCTATTTTCCTAGTCACTAACATGCTGGTGGCCAGGGACAGATGTGATAAAGTACAGATTTTAGTGTCTTCTGCAATGACCAGTGTCTTCTTATCCTGTCCTCCACTGCCACATCTAACGTTCAGGATGAAGAAAATCATTCTTGTGGAAATCAGCATGAGTATGAGTGTCCTTCATGTGGCAAGTCACGTGATGTTACTTTTTTTGAGTACTAAAGAGACTGGAATTTAATTGTTCACCTGCATGTTTGTCTGTTTCAAAGTGAAAACTTTCTTTCTCCAAAGAATATTGTCATCCAATCTGTTATGTCATATTCTGGTCTGATCATTGTTTGGTGTTAGCCAAACCACTGTGCAATAGCCTAGGTACTGCTAAAGGCAGATCACTACTGATTTTAAGTAACATTGATCAGAAAGGGAAGCTTAAGGAAAAAATAAAACCAACTGTGATATTTTGGAATTAAATAAGAATTCCTAACACTTACTGGACTGTGATGTACTCCACTTTGATTAACAGCTACCTCGCCTTGAGAAGAGCTTTTATGGTCTCAATGTTGTACCAATAGTCACTGTCTAATAGTGAAGGGCTGGAGGTTAATTTTTTATGTATGTGATTCAGATTTGTGCTTACAGAACAACTGATTATGCAGTTAGGTTAGGTTCTGTCCAGTTTGTCATCCTCTGTTACTGTTTTTGTTGTTCCAGGAAAAGCAACATAGACGTGGGTGAACTTTTCCGCGCGTCGAGATGAGAACTCTCTTCAAAGAGAGGAACTTGGTAGGAGACAGATTTGAGGCGGTGTGGGGGGATTAGTCACTCTGCTGTCTGGAACACTTCTGCTAACTGAGATTTTGCAAATCTTGCTATAGAGAGGATGGAGAATTTCTTGATCTCTCCCAAGAGGAGAGATAACAGGAGAATAATGATGTTTAACATAGTCTTCATGCAAACACCAAGAATAAGCCTTTTCCTCTTACTGAACTGCATATTGCCAAACTTTTCCCCATTTTATTAATTCCACTACAAGTCCACAGTTATTCCCTCTTCCAAACAGTCTTGCCTGTGATGATTTATTCTTATCCCTATGTTTCCAATTCTGCTTCTATATTTCTCTTTCCAGTCCCTCCAGATTGTACTTCCACCATGGATGTTGGATGGGTAGGCTGTCAAATTGCTCACGATTCACAGAGCTGGAGCACTGGGCAGGGTAAAGTACTAAGAGCATCAGGACCAAGTCTGAACAGCAGAGGAAGATGAAAGAACTCCACTGAGCCAACATGCCTCCACACACACACCTCAGGGAAGGTCTGTGTTGGGCAAAGAGGGTTGTTAAAGGTATTTTTTCCAGTCAGTTCAGAAAAAGCAAGGTTTTTAATTGTCCAGTTCCACAGAGACAGATTGAAAAGCAGAGACCTGGCCTCCATTTCTTCCATGTCAGAGAAAGTCCTCACCACTCATTTGGCATCCAAGTACCTCTCTTTCCTTGAACGCTGTCACTGCCAAACTGCCGAGTTAGCCTCATGCTGACTTGCTCTTGTCTATTGTTTGTCTCATCCTTAAGCAGACATTTATCCCGTATACAGCACTACCACATCTGAGCACTACCTTTTGGAAAGAGGGAAGGTAGCAGGAGGTTTCTTTTTTTTTAAGGTAGCCTTTCTTATCTGTTCTAATAATGTCCTCAAAATCATTTCTACGACCTGAGGAAGCTCACAAATGCTATAAGAAAAGTCATCTCTGTCTATTTTGCTTCAGGTACTTTCACCTGCTGCTGCATCCTGATTTTATTTTATTTCAGTAATTTTTCTGTCTCCTTGCCACTTCTGTTCACACATGTAGTCCTTTTCTTACTTTTACTGTTGATGACAAGCTTACTGGAAAAGGTCATCACAAGAAGAGAAATTAATATCAGGCACTGGCATTCCAGTCCCCCACATTTTTGCCTTTGTCTTTTGTTTTGGTTTTTTGGTTGGTTGGTTTGGGGGTTTGTTGTTTTTTTTTTCTTTTATTCTTTTCATTTAGTGCTTAGGCTACAAGTGTGAGGAATGGGTGCTTTAAAGAGCAACAATAGATTCATGACCCTCTGTGCTCTTATATGTTTTTGTCCTCTTGCATTCTGTGTGGGGATTGCTTTTTTGCTCTTTGGTCAGCTTTGATCCCTAAGAGCTTAACATGACTTGGATAACACCTGTTGATTTAGGTATCATCCAATTACAGAAGCACTGGTTATAATACAGTAGAGCTTATGTTCAGCTCCTGTGAGTTGCTAATGGGTCTGTTTTTTCTAGGTCATCACTCGATGTATTACCCACACTGTGGCTAGGAAAATTTTTGTTGTGGTCGCTGGTGTTTGCTTTTGGTTAAATCAAATCCATTTTTCATTCAGGAGTTAAAGGTTTCAGTTGCTCAGCTAACAACACTTCTAGTTTCCCAACGTACTTGATTGCTGTACTTGATTATAATTTCAGCATAACTTGGCTGTTTATTACAGTCAAGTGAGATGATTCAATTTCCTTGCTGATTTACTGAATTCTTGTTATAGCAGGAAACAAAACGTATTCTTGGTAAGCTAAACTCATTTTTTATGGTGATGAAAGACTTTTTGAGAAATTTTTCTTTACAGTGGAGGAAGACTGTGTTTAGTTGTTTTCTTATAGGGTACAGGCTAGCATATCTATGGTATTATGTGTATATTTTACATCCTCTATAAGAGAACTGTGAGATCCATGCTAATTATCACAGGACCTCATTTTATTTCCCATGATGGCTAGCAGGACATTTTGATCTTTTAGTAGTCAGAAAAAGCACATTTCTTCCAAAGTGAATTTACCAGTTCACAAAAGAAAGAGTAATACCCACACTTCATTAACTCAGTCTTAATTACCTTGTACATACAACAGGTCTTTTCCCTCTAAGGGGATGTAAGTAAATCCTTACTGCTAACAATTATGGGGTGAATGACAGGAGTCGTCTGAGACTGAAATTTTTCTACGTGTCTTCAATATCAATTTTTTTTTCACAGGCTAAATTTTTGGAGAGGTATTTAGATTTACATCTTTTATGGAGCAAAGATTTCTATTCTGACATTTTATGTGCCAATTTTTGGCTCTCAGATGAGTCATCTATGCCCCTAAAATGTAGAGCGAATAGCACAGATGATGATATATCTTGATTTGTCCTACTACTCTCCTTATACCGTTTTTCACTCACGTGCCAAAGTATGATCAGCCTGCATAGAGGGAAAAAAATATTCTATTTCCCTAAAGAGATTATACTTTAGAGGTTCTTTTCATGCAAACACATGCACCACTGTATAATCTACACCATGAGTGTTTCCGTACCTATTTGTAGGATCAGGGCCCTAAAGTCTGGCTGTGATGTTTCAGGAGCCCATGTCAGTTTGAAATTACTCAGTTTTTGATTGTCCCTCTCCAAATGTCTTCAATAGAGCTGAAAGGTGCACAGTCTAATATGAATTAAAGTGGCTGAGCCAAAATATCTCAGAGGTGAAACTCCAAGACTCTGCAGTTGCCACTGAGTATCTAACACAACCGTGATTCAGGTGAAATTCGCCATGCCTCCAAATTTAAAGAACGACAAGCACTTCCTGTTTTAATTGGCAGTTTTCAAAACACCAAATATTAGTCACTGAAGGAAGTAGGAAGAGGATAGTGACCATGAGATTAGGACAGAGAGAGAGAAAGGGAAATTTAGACTATTTGAACACGGAGCAGAAGAACAAGAGTGGAGTCTGAGACCAAATGAGAAGAAGAAAGTTAAAAAAGAGACCTAGAAGTAAGAAGATGGGGTTATATGTTTCATAGAGGGAGAAAGAGCAGAAAGACACATCAGAAGTGGGAATTAGACTAGAAACAAGAGACAAGAAACAATTAGACTGGAAATAAGAGGTTTTGCCACCAAGCTTGTCCTCTGCTCCAAAGCCTAAAAGGGCATCTTTCCCTTGTTGTCAACAGAAACCCAGTTCCTAAAGCACAAGTTTAATCCTTACAAAGGCTAATTTTCAGAGAAACTATCTACTTTATACCCTGTCTGCCTGGTACCATTTATTCTTTTCTTTCCAGAGACTCCATAGACATCTGCAACTGCAACTAATTTCTCTACCTTCCTGTATACCTCTATAATACTAGAAGATTTTCACCTTGATATTTTCTCCGAAACTATGAAATCTTTTTAAAAAGGCTTATTCTGAGAACACAAAGAAAGCAGAATAGCATATTTAGAGTTAAGAAGGTTCAAATTTCCTCGAGCAATGATACACTTTTCAATAGCAAGAATTAGATAATTATGCATTGTTATTATTTCCATAGGATGCCTCCTCTATCCTTGCCAAAATACCATCTCAACAGCAGGTCTTCAATATTTTGGTTTTCCTATAGTTATTTCTTCAAGTCTTATTTAACGCTTACTACTCACCATCTCTGCAGGCAGAATAATTACTTGCCTCACAGATATTTTATGGTGGTCATCACTGTAGAAACAAGGTATTACCTTTCCCTGAACTTATATATGGGGGGAGGTGGAGGGAAGGTTCATTTTCCCCAATTTACTTAGGAATTGTGGCTCAAAATAAGGCTAAAATCTATCTACTAGTTATGGCAACCTAGTCTTTGCTTAGCAAGCTCCATGCTTGACTGCATCTGGGACAATTGGGAACATGATGTCTTAAACAAGCTGCTTTCAAAACAACTAAGGGGTATAGGCTAGTAAGAAGCAGATCCTACAGAGATCGGTAATGTTTTTGAATGCCAACTTCCCCCTTTCACCATAAAACACAGCTACACAGTCACGAGAAGAAGGATCAAACAGTGGTCATATCTCTAGAGGGGGCTATGGACCACCAAGAACCCCAAGTGCCCCCCATTAGTCATGTTGCACTAGTCATGAAGAATTCCCTCCATGGGGAAGGATCTAGGTGTTTCCATGCTATTTCTAATGCATAAAATCCAAGGAACTCTTTGTTTCATGGGCCCCCACCTCTAACATACCAAGACTGAGACCAATACTCTGAGCACAGACATTTGAAGTTGCAATAATCAAGTGTCACCACTGGCAATATATTTCATCCCCATTACCTAGTCTTAACCTTCCTTTCTTTTTGTTTCTTTTCCTTACATATTTTTGGTGTCATTCTTTTTATACTTCTATAGAAAAGAACAAAAAACAGCTGCCTTATATATACACTGGTCCTTCAGAGTTGTTTCATCCTGAATCATTCCAAGGGGTTTATTAACCAGAACCTCAGTTGCCCTGCCTCAGAAGTGGGTCATAACACCAGTAAGGACCATTGATATGAGATAGCTGCAGCTTGATCTTTTAGCCTACTTAAAAGCTCCAGATGTGAAGCTCAGCTTGATGTCCCCAGGAGTGCTCAGCAGGCTCTCATGGGTGCATAGAAGATGAGGAATATAAGTTTGGAGGAAGCTGGCCAAAGTTTGCCTATCACTATGGGTGAAGTTTCTGGTAGGGAAAGGAATAGAATTCCATTCTGCAAGGAGAAGTACAAATATCTCAACCATGGCCATGTTGTAGGTACCCCAGCTACAAGGTAATCCTTGTTATATATATACATATATATATATATATATGCTATATTTATGTTCTCAGCTTCATTCATTAAAGCCAAAATTTTCCCACAGCTGAGGAAGGAAGCTGAGAGAACTAATTGCTCACTTTATACTGCTAATATGTTCCTAGGGCAGACCCTAGTATTACAGTCTCTTTGAGGCAAGTGCCCTGAAAAAATCCATATACAACCTTAATTCTGTTGTGTCTGCTCTTACAAATACTCAGCTCAAACTGATCCTTTATTTTGTTTTCCATAGACCTAAATGTAGAAGAATGCAAAACCCTGAGCGTTTATATAAATTATCCATGTCCCACTTCTTTTGTAATTAAACACAATTTCAAAGAACCTTCAAGATTCTAAAATGTAATATTGAACTAATAAACACCTTATCAGTCATTATACCATAGGTTCCTACCACCACAACCTGAGACCTGTGTTTTCTTTCTCTTGCTCTTACGAATCATAAAATCACAGAATGTGCTGAGTTGGAAGGGACCCACAAGGATCATCCAGTCCAGCTCCTGGCCCTGCACAGAACCATCCTCAAGAGTCACACCATGTGCCTGAGAGTATCATCCAAACACTTCTTGAACTCTGTCAGGCTTGGTGCTGTGATGTCTTCCCTGAGGAGCCTGTTCCAGTACCCAACCACCCTCTGGGTAAAGAACCTTTTCCTAATATCCAGCCTAAACCTTCCCTGACACAACTTCAGACCATTTCCTTGGATTCTGTCACTGGTCACCACAGAGAAGAGATCAGTGCCTACCCCTCCTCTTCCCCTCACAAGGAAGTTATAACTGCAATGAGGTCTTCCCTCAGTCTCCTCTTCTCCAGGCTGAACAGACCAAGTGACCTCAGCCAATTCTCACAGGGATTAGGCACAGGGCCTAAGATGGAGCCCTGTGGAACCCCACTAGTACAGATCACCAGTCTGATGACCATTCACTTTTACCCTCTGTGCTCGACCCATGAGCCAATTGCTCACCCACCACAATGTATTTATCCAACTGTGTGCTGGACAGTGTGTCCAGAAGGATCCTGTGGGAGATAGCAATGAAAGTTTTACTGAAATCCAAAACGATTACATCAAGTGGCTTCCCTAGATCAACTAGATGGGTTACCTTGTCATAAAACGAAATCAGGTTTGATAAACAGGACTTTCCTCTCATGAAGCCATGCTGGCTATGACCAATGACTGTGTTGTCTTTCAGATGTTTTCCAATATGTCCTAGAATAATCTTCTCCATAACTTTACCAGTCAACGAAGTGAGATGGACAGGCCTGCAGTTTCCAGGATCCTCCTTCTTGCTCTTCTTTAAAACTGGGATGTTTGCCAGCTTCCAGTCAGCTGGGATTTCTCTGGATTACCAGGACCTCTCAACAATCCTCAAGAGTGGTTTCATGATAACATCAGCTAGCTCTTTGAGGATTTGTAGGGATCCAGCTGGAGCAGCACATCCCAGGTAAGTGGGTCAAGTGAGAGCTGATCATTTTTGCAGTCATGGTGCTTCTCTTCAGGGCACTGAGACCCCCTTGGTCCACTATTTGTATTGAAGGTAGAGGCAAAGAAAGCCTTAAACACCTCTTGTCTCTGTTCTTGTCTGTGAGGTGACCATCCTCATCCTGTAATGGGCCAACGATATTTCTATACTGCCTATTGCCATTAACATGTTTGAAAAAACTCCTTTTATTGACCCCCAAATTTCTGACCAGCTTTAACTCCAGCTGAGTTTTGGTTGCACAAATTTTCTCACTGGAGCAGGAAGCAGCATCTCTGAATTCTTCCCATGTCACTTGACCTTGCTTCCACTGGGCATACACCTTCCTTTATTTCCTTATTTTCTAGAGGATATCCCTGCTCAGCCAAGCTGGCCTTGTGCCTCACCTGTTTGATTTCCACCACTTGGGAATTGCCTGCTCCTGTGCCTTTAGGAGGTGATGTTTAAGAAGCAACCAGCACTGACAGAGCCAGCATCTGCAAAAACATCTCCCTAGGTGACTTTACTTACTAATTCCCTGAGCAGACTGAAATCTGCTGAGAAGACTGAAGTCTGCTCTCCTCGTGTCCAGAGTTGAGGTTTCGCTGGCACTTTTCCTCCTATCAACAGAGATTTTAAACTCAATCCCCTCATGGTCACTGTGGCCAAGACAATCACCAATCTTCACTCACAAGATCCTCTCTGTTGACAAGCAGCAGATCAAGGAGACTATCAATCCGAGTCAGCTCCCTTAGGACCTATTCCATAAAGTTGTCATCCAGGTTTTTTACTGTACTGGATTGTACCAGCTGTGTGATGCTCCTGGTTAATTTCTAGCAAGTTGAAGTCCCCCTTAAGGACAAGGGCAGTTGCCTTGGAAGTGTCTCTTAGTTCATCAAAGAATAATTCGTTGGTGTCATTCTCCTGTCTAGGAGGTCTATAGCAGACTCCCACAATGACATCCCCATTATTTGTTTGCCTCTTGATTCTTACCCAGAGCTCTCAACTGTGCCATTGCCAACTGTGAGCTCCATACATTCTAAGCCTTCTATTACACACAATGCCACCCCTCTGACTCTTCTGCCCTGCCCATTCCTCCTAAAGAGCCTGTAGCCTTTTAACAGGACACTCCAGCCACAGGACTCAACAGGTTTCACTTATGCCAATGATGTCAAATGTCTGGGACTGGGACAAAGCTTTAAGCTCCTCTTATTTGTCCTTCATGTTGCATGCATTGTTGTAGAAACATTTCAGGTGTGGTACATTGCAGTAAACACCTCATGAGAGACTGAGGATCTCATTGTCACTTATTTCCCCAAGTTTTGGCACACCATCCCATCGCTCATGACTGGTGAGCCTGGTTTTGTCCCCTTCCCCCTTCCAAGCTAGTTTAAAGCTCTGTGAACAAACTCCACTAGCTCCTGTGTTAGAACTCTTTTTCCCCTCTGAGGTAAGTACACCTGAAGGGATCTGCAGGTGTCAGTAGAACAAGTGTCGAGTAGATCATTCCATGGTCAAACCCCGCAAATTTTTCCAATTACACCAGCCTTGGAAGCACTCATTGATCTGATGGATCTTCCTATTCCGCATTATAGGGCTGCTGCATCGGTTCCTGAACTTAGGAACTCCCTGTACCGTTGGTCTTGCCCTCTGGATTTCCCTTAACTCATGGCCTCTTGAGCCTCAGGGTTTTGTATATTTTTCTGTTCCGGTTCAAAATAGCAAAACGTCCACGGCAGCTCCTCCATACTCCAGAGCATACTAACCCTATTGGGTGTTCCATCCCATGTTATCTGTCCCTCTTAATTTATATATTCATACACCTTCGGTGACAAATTTTTCTCTTGACCACACCCTGTGCGTAGCAGAATGCTGTGCATATATTTCTCCAATCACATAAATAATCTACTTTCATTTGCATCAAGCATTATGGGATAATTGCATCTGAAGGGATGATGAGCAGGTTTGCAGTGGGCACTACAGATGCTTTATTTCATCATGGTCCAGCAGACTTTCATATCATTGGCTCTGTAAACAGTTCTGTGTAGATGTGACTTGCCTCTGTGATGGCAGTACATGTGGAGCTTAGGAGTTGGATTTTTTGTTTGTTTTTTTTGCTGTTTACTCAAGCCTTCTCGCTCTGTATCCTGCCCAAGCCCCTCTCCTCTGTTAGTTTCCAAATCTGAGCATAGACAAAGGTCTCATTGCTGAGCTAGAGGAATGACACAAGCGTACTGCAGGAGAAAGCCTACATGCAACTGTTATAGCAATACCAGAGTTAGCCAAAATAGCCAACAAGTCCATTATAAAAACAGTATGCAAGTCTTTGCCTTATTCAGAGTTTTATCTTGTGTGATTGTACGTCAAAATTGGCAAGGACAATCTTTGTGTGGGAGTATTGTGGGGGTTTTGAATTAAATTGTATGAATTCCTTTTTTTTTCATATCATTTTTATTTTCCAAAAGAGTAAGTGGGGAGACAGTCGAGCTGGATGGAAAAGGTGTTGCTGACTCATAAGGATGAGAAAGAGCCAGCCTTAAGAAGGCATTCTGGATTTATGCTTGCTGATTCATAACTTCCTACATACATGTGGGGAAAAAAGTGTGGATTCTACCCTGAGCTATATTCTGCAGGAAACCCGCCCTCCCTTCACAAAGTGAGACAGTAATTTCAAAAATGTAGGAGGACTTAACTTCAACTACCAGAAGATGTTCCCTTGAAAAATGTTTAGAATAATGACCTGAAAAAATTATCCCCAACCACTGAGTCCTACTTTCTTTGTTGTCACAGAGAAGTTCAAAACTAGTTAAAGCTCAAATTTGTAAGTTAAATTATCAGGTAAACCAAATTTACTGATCAAACAAATAACAGAAGAGAGTTGCATAGGGAAGGTACTAAGAGGTTTGTGGAGAACTGTTTTTCCTTTTCCATGCAAGTGCTACTAGATCACTTTTTTCCCTTAGGCCCCAAGTAACTAAATAAGAAGATACAAACAAAATCAAGAATAAGAAAATGACAATTAATTAAGTTGTTACAAATAGTGTTTAATTTCAAAGGGACTTGAAAATCTACTTGTATCCAAACATTTTATTGATTATCTATGTTTTTTAGGCTGTGCCTGGACTGAGGACACCTCCGTGAGAAGGAGATATGCCCAGAGCTCCATCCATACTGCACTCGGTGTTGTGTCCCAGCTGGGCAGCCATGACATTGTTCTGCCCAAAATTCTCCTGATGGCAAGTGACAATCCATGTTCAGAGGAAAACCAAAATTTCACTCTTGAATTGACAAAATTCTTAAATATTGAGAATTAGGAGTATGATTTGTCTAGAAGAACCCTGAAGGGACATGACCCATGGAGTCCTAGGCATTCACCGGTCACTGCCACCTCACCTCACCTCACCTCACCTCACCTCACCTCACCTCACCTCACCTCACCTCACCTGTCCAGTTCTAGGCTGTTTCTCTAGGGACATAGGAATCCTCAGTGCACCTCACAGTCATGCCAAGGGCAGTGTTGGAAGCCTGGCACTCTGTGCCAGTGGGCAATTGCATCAGGTTCTGTGAACTGTGCACCCTACTCCTTACTCTTAACATGCCATGTTGTTGGGTAGGTGGCCATTATAAGTGGGCAAGCTTGCCATGTACCCATTTCTCCTTTAAAGGGGTCCTGGGTACCTCGGAACCAAGATGGAACTTAGGCCAGAGCTGCTGCAGCTGGATGCCAAGCCTGTTATCCCCTGGCTATTTTTCCCTTCACCACAGGCTGCTTCCTCTGAGGCTTGAGAGAGTTTTTTATGTACACTTCGAGCTCAAATTATGGTTAATTTTTTTTAATGATCTGATTTTCAGAGGAGCCCCGATATTAGTGTTGTATAAGGACACAATCCACAGAGGGTCCAGGCTAAAGTTTTAATTCTAAAAACTTCTTGTGTAATTGTTCTACCAAGGAGCTACAAAAAATCTTCCTGTCCCCATAGCATTGGGTAACAGAATCAACTGATATAGTCAGCAAGATCCTTGGCTTACAATGATGACTGATCCCCCTCCTAAATTATATCTGTTATAAAAGGGTTTCATGGAAAATGTATGGCAAGTTCCTAAGTGGGATAAGGAGTGGCTAAAGGCAATAAGCCACAATTTGAAAGCCTTATGGAGTGAATTCAGTAATTGGAATGATATTAGTAAAAAAAATACAGAAGAGAGGAAAGGTTGTGCTGGCTGTTAGTTACACTATGGAAAACTGAGAACTAAGGGACTGAGGAGTTAGAAAAGGAAATTAGAAAGGGAAAGAGTGAATTTTCAACGAAGAATTGAGAACTAAAGGTGAATTAAAGGCTGGCAGCAAGTCTAGGAAAAGGGTACGTCTCAAAAAAGAAAAAAATACAACCACCAAATACAGTTAATGCCACAGGGTATAGAGAGAGCAAGAAAACACCATGAAATGCTGTTACAAGGTAGTGATCTAGACCTCATAACATTCTGCACAGCAATGTATGATGGCAACTGAGACAGAAACATTTGGAATAGGCCAGATAGGTCTCATGAGGAAGCCAATAGAGTAAGTAACTCTGTACCAATGTAACACCTGATCAAACAAGAAATCATTACTGATGGCACACTCGGAGATGAACCACAGAGACAAGAGACCACTAAAACTCATTATTTTAATACAGATGCTCTGTGACAAATTCAGTTAACCTGTCAAGGACAACCTGGGAACTCAATACTTGAACGTTTGTACCAACTTTGGTACGACTGGGCAGAAGGAGTGTCTATTGGTAAGAGAGGTAGAAGATTTAGACCTAGGCCTTTCAATTCACCCTCCAAGAGTGTGCTGCTCAAACATTTTGAACTCTACCTATTAAATTGGTAAGAGGGATCTAATACCAAGACTGGGGTGAGGAACCTGTGTTATCTTAGCAGGGTCCAGATGAATTGCAGGGAGAATGTTAGAAGTGGCTGTCGCAACATTGCATTAAAGCTGAAGCTAAAAGTGATCAACCTAGTCCTTGGGACATTCCTGCTATCTCCCCTGATTTGAGATCTGTTGGGAAGGGGGCTGTGGCGATAGGAAAATTAGTTTTCATACAGATACATCATGCACCACTAGTGGAAATCTCCTTTGTGCAAGTGCTCCCACGAAACATTTTGCAAATGCAAGAACTAAGCCCTGACATACCATGGTATCAGGTCTAAATCATCTTGGCCTGACCCAAAAGTTGAATGAGTGTTCCATGAGACCAATGGACTAATCCAATCAAACAAAACAAGACTGTTAATGGAGTTACCAACCAAACTGAGGACAAGCGCCTGTCTAGATCAAGAGTGCACTAGCAACTTACTTCATGTTTATAAATGACAGGGCAAGAGAAAAGGGCCTCAGGATACACCAGGGCAGGTTCAAATTGGAAATTAAGAAAAATTTCTTCACTCTCAAGCACTTGAACAGGCTGCCCAAGGAAGTGATTGAGTCACCATCCCTGGAGGTCTTTAAAAAAATGCATAGACATGGTGCTTAGGGACACGATTTATTGGTGGACTTGACAGTGTTGGGCTAATAGTTGGACTTCATGGTCTAAAGGATCTTTTCCAACCTAGAGGATTCTATGAATTAAAAGTACAAAAGAGGCTTGTGTCAAATTCTGGTTTTAATTGCATCTGTGTAAAACTGTTACTCACAAGCTCTGCCTAAAAGCTAACTGAATCAGAAGGTCGTGCTTGGCCTGTGGGATCTTTTTATTTATTACTGTGAAGCCTGATCCAAGTTCTGCTGGTGCTTTTGCAGTCCCTAAGGGACTGCATTTTTTCCACAGTCTGATAGAGACTTGACTCCTATCACCATTTTTTTGGGCAGTCCTTTTGCATATGTGGTTACTCTTGGAGCAGCTAGAACAGAAACTTTGTTAACCACACTGAATAACTTTATGAATGAAAACAGTGAAAAAGACCTGTGATACCACTTCTCTTCTGCAGTATCACAGAACAGTGTTGTCCTTTACAAAAGGAGGAAGGTTGGAGGCAAAATGCAAGTTACAGATCAGGTTTGTAAGTTGTCATAGGATCTGGGATTGTTCAAAGACAGGTGTTTTTTTCAGGCACCTCTAGATAAGGAATTATCTTGTGTACTTTCAACACTCCAGATATCACCAAAATAATTTTGATGTTCAGTGGCTAACTTGAAAGACTTACAGTGTGACAACAAAACATTTGCAGAGCACAAGATCTGCTTCAAAAATAGACAGAGATCAATAGGGGCAGAGTTCATTAAGAAGAAAATTTCTTTTTTATGTTAGGAAAAGCATGGCAGTTTCATTAGTAATAAAAGACAGACTCCCTAAGCCTTTAAAGCTTAGTGTATTAGTGTTTATATTACTCCTAAGGAATTGATATTTAGGCCTTTTTCTTGGCTTTATCATAGTTGCTAGGTAACAGAGATTCCTGTGACATGATAATCTTTAAGGATCGAGATGAAAGAAAATTTTAGCCAACAAAGGTTCTTGTGAATGATTGCTCTTTTCTCAGCCCTGCTCTAGGAAAAAGAGAAGCTGCGAGAACACACTTTTAACAGTTCTTGGAGACCTCTGCCTGGTCCCCTCTGATAAAGTTTTAACATCAGTTGAAGTCACTGGAGGAATCAAGTTCTTTTCTCACATTTCTTAAAAGGGACTGAAACCACCACAAAGGCAAATGACTATCCTGTTTATCCCTCTGTAGTGGGCACTGGTCTCCTGGTACCCTGTCTTTCTTCCAGCTGCTTTTCTAATCCCAAGGGCCTTGTCCCACTTGCCTGCAGCTGTTTCCACAAGCTCAGTTCCTCGCCTCCCTTGATGGTGGAGAAGAAGAAAGCACCAAGATCAGGTGGCACAGCTGCAGTTTTGCTCCCTAGTATCCAGTTGTCAGAGTTTATCTTTGAGATTTACAGGTGAGGAAGACACCGGGGGAGGAGGGGTAGGGGAGGATGGTTTATTTATCCCCCATGCTCTGGTAGCCTGTCAGTCACCCATCAAAGGAGACAAAACAGTGGGAGAAGCAAGTTTTAATATCATCGAGCACAAGTCATTAGCCTTAACTAGACAAGAGGAACAGCCTGCAGGGACCCTTTGTTATCTCTAAAGGAGGCAGAGGAAATGAAAATGTGACATGTCTCTGTGGGGTCTGTAGAGCTCTGAGTTCATTTCTTTTAGTGCCTTAGGAAAGGAAAACAAAGATGGATTTCATCTTTCAGTGCTTTGCTACTAAGATTAATGGCTTAAAGCACTCACAACAACTATATTATTCTTGTAACAATAAGAATTATTATCTAATATTTTTTGCATTGTTCTCCCCTTGTGTTCACAGCTCTGATGTATCTGTCACACTGCTATGCTGGAGCAAGGATAACGAATGGTTTACTTGACAAATCTCAACTTTCAGCTGGCAAAGAGCAAATATCTTTCACAGGTTAAGAGATAAACACAGTATTTTGGGGGCTATCTCTACTTCTGTTAATTGCTGACTAATGTTGATTCTGCCCATTGTTCACGTGGTTTATAAAGGTTTCCACAAAGGCAAACAGATTTCAGCAGATATTTCACCACTTAACTTGCAAAGAGACATCAACAAAGGTACCAGACTAAGGCCATCTCTGAAAGGTTCACTGAAATGTGAACTCCACTTTGTCCTCGTAGTTGGGTACAAAAGTCATGTGTATCATTTTTGTTCCACAGACACAGCAATGTAACTCTAAAAATTACAAAGCTTTTTCTAATTCAGATAAGAAGAATTGTATTTTTTTATAACATCCTGTATGTGAGGATTCATGCCCATTTACAAGTAAATGAAAGAAAAGGGGAAGGGGGACTGAAGCTAAATGTTTTATATTCGTATTTATATAATATTTGCAGAGAACCTTAGTTAAATACCTAGAGGATGTAATTCCTAAAGTACCAAGGCCCATTAAGTCAGGTATTGCTCTGCCTGTGCTGTGGTTTACATTCCTAGTTCGCAGAGGAAATCCCAGACTTGACTGACTATTTACATTTCCTAAGCAGCTGACATTCATTAAGAGGAATCCCAGCTTCAATTAGGCAGTGACATAAATACAACCTATGAGAAACTGCACGAAAACTGTCTCAACTCACTTCCTTTTCAGAAGCTGAGATCCCACTTCAGAGCTAACAGCAAGTACCTCCAGCCTCTTAGGATCTAGAGTCCACATTTTTTCTCCTACAGCTAGCTCTCTTTTAAAGAGCTGTCCTGGTTCCAGCCAGGGCAGGGTTCATTTTTGCAGTAGCCAGGAGAGGGCATAGCTAGAACCCAGAGGTTATTCTATACCAGCTCGCATAATTTCTGAGGATAGAGGGGATCTCTTCCAAGTCGATAGAGGGGATCTCTTCCAAGTCGATGTAGTACGGCAGAGGGAGCAGTCAGATATTGCCCGGGGGGTTTTGTGTGAATCATTTGCCTCTTGTACACTCTGTCATTAGTATTATTGGTGTTACTGCTGTTTCCAGTAAGCTGCACTTATCTCAGATCTTGATCTTTACTTTTTTTGCCTCCAATTCTCCTCTCCAGACCGCAGCAGGAGGGTCAAGAGCAGGGAACCAGTGAGTGGCACATGGTTTGGAGATTCTCAGTGGGAGCACTAAACTGGGGAGTACCATTCCTAAACCAGGACAAGAACTGGGGAAAAATTACACTTTTTCTCTGCACAGGAATGTGCAATCAACATCTCTCATCCCATAGGCTCTCACCTAGGAAGTGGGAAGCTGGGACATCACTCTCTCCTGCTGTACCACAGCTGAAACCTCACCACTCTCCTCAGCTCCTTTTTCTGCTCTAGGCGCCAAAAAGTTCATTGAAATCATGAAAACGTCTGTGCACCCATGCTTTCCAGGAGGTCATTGCTGGGGATGTATCTCCAAGGCTGGATGGTCCAGGTGTCTAGAGAAGAAAGCAGATATAGGGCTGCCTCTGCCAAGGCTCCTTCTTGGAGGCAGGTCTGTGGGTCCCAAAATACCATCAGAGTTCAAAATCCAAGGGCTTTGTCCTGTAACTTAAACCTAAGTGTTCACTCAGGTCGCTTAACCTACTGACTGCAGGATGACAATTTGGAGTTTAATTAACATCTACCTGCACTCTAACCAATCATAGAATAAACACTGAATTTGGCTCTTTGTTTTGCGTCTGCTAGGTATTGTGGGCTTGGGAGAATTTGAATAAACCTCAATAGGTTGTCATAAAATCTAAGTACTGGAAAAAAATAGGAATACGTTTGTATTGCTTCAAGATCAGGCTAAAAATACACAAAATTGTCCCAGTTTATAAAAGATTATTTCAAGTTTTTCTTTTTTTTTTCATTTTTTCATCAGATTTCCTATGCATATTATGTTATTCTTTATCAGTAGAAAAGATGGAGCAGATTCTTCTCTATTTGATTAATACTACATTTTTATGCAGATATTGTCCAAGCAACTAGATGAGTAATTGTACAGAGAGTGAATCACACTTGCACAAGCCACTACTTTTTGTCCAGTCATAAATATATTTCCCTTTTGGGACTGTTATTTTCTTTTATATAAAGATAGTGCCCAAACACATACAAATTTTCTTTAGGTAATCAGAATGGCATGGAGTAAATTCTTGAATGATTCAACCAACTGCATAGAGCCATTCAATCTGATTCATCACTGTACACTGCAAATGATGTAAAATGAAGGTGAGTGAAAGCATAACCCTAGTTCTTCATGCTAGGCTTGTGGAGAATGATTGTTCAAAGTGACAAAGACATCAGGCTTTTGGTAGAATGAAGAACGTGGAAAGGATTTTGCTTGTTATGATATTGCCCATTATGATATTGTGAAACATATACTATCTCCATATTGCAGCTGCTGATTGGACAAGAGTTGCAATGAACAATAAGGATGTCATTTTGCATTATCTGGATCTGAAAGAAGTTGCATATTTAAGGGTCTGGTTGTTTTTTAAGTGTAGTGTAGGAGAAAGTACACTCCTGTAACATGTTTCAAAAGATGACTTACATACTACATTTCTCTTGTTTCAATGATGATTTCCCACTTAGATCTGCAATAAATTTGAGTAATACAGCCACCGTAATCCTTTAATTTTATAAATATGTACACTGACCTATGTATCTGCCCAGATATACAAATATATCTTTCTATCTAATATCTATCTGTGCATAGATAGCCACAGCAATTACAGGATGGCATGTACATGTGTCTGTCTTGAAGCAGGCCTGAACCGCACACATCTTCTCAAACATTCAGAGTAAACATCAGAAACCTTGGAGCCTGGAATCTATTCATCATTTCAAGCTTATGAAGTCATGGTGACACCACGTCACCAAAACATTTACTTACAATTTTTTACTTTACTTTTCATTTTAAATGATTTATCAAAAATATTTGCCACTTTTTAACAATAGCTGTAACTTGGTAGTTTTATTGTTACTAATAATTATTCATATATCTGGAGCAAATACACACAGTGACACTAATCACAGATTGGCCTGCTTATATCTTACCCTCATTTTGCAGGAGAATGGGCACTTCTTACACTAATGAAGTTGTTAAGCAATTCTTATTTGTCACAGTGTTGTAGGAGCCCACCAGTGCTAGCTGATTCATCATTCTAAGGGCCTGTTGAACCAAGTTATTCAAACCTTCATTCACAGTAGTTGCTATCAAAAATGCAGTAATTTATCTTCTTTTTGTAATAATTAGGAAACTTTCTGCACTCTTTTTCCTGTGTCTAAATCTTATTTTCTGATTTTGCATTTCATAAGCATTCAATACTGGTCCTCATTTTTCTTCCAGGCCAAAGAAAACAACAGTGATAAATTTGCTTTAAGGTTTGCTCTTAAAATCTTACATCTCCTTTTTCTGGGCCTAGGTGAGTCCCAGTGTAGGTTAGGCTGTCATGCAGGAGTTACAACAGGGACCTGAGTGAAAAAAAAAGTCATTTTATAGAAGGCAGTGTTTTGTGAAGCAGCTCAGAAGTTGGTTAGGGAGCATCATACTGACCAACATGCTGAGTGATGTTCATCACAGAAGAGCTCCCTTAGGAGCAGTTAGTTCCTGCATTGTAGATTAGTGGATCATAGCAGTCAGGGTAGGTGCTACACTAATTGATGCTAGTATTTTACCACGACTTGGAAGGACTAGGTTCTTTCCTGAATTAACTGGAAAAGGCTACTGCTGTGATCTGAAATGCTTCTGTGCAACCATAAGCTCCCCTCCTTATGAGGGGAAGTACACTCCCACCTGCAGTACAGCGTGCAGTTCTGGTGTCCCCAACATAAGAAGGGCATGGAACTGTTGGAGTAAGTCCAGAGGAGAGCCACAAAGTTGGTCAGAGCACCTGGAGCACCTCTCCTACAAAGACAGACTGAGGAAGCTGGGGCTGTTCAGCCTGGAGAAGAGAAGGTTGCATGGAGAGCTCATTGCAACCATTCTCTCAACCAGAGAGGGACTCTTCATCTGGAACTGCAGTGATAGGGCAAGGAATAATGGGTATAAATAGAAAGAGGGGAAATTTAAGTTAGATATTAGGGGAAAATTCTTTACTGTGAGGGTAGTGAGACATTGGAACAGGTCACCTAGGGAGGTTGTGGATGTCCCAACCCTGGCAGTGCTCAAGGCCAGGTTGGATAAGGCCTTGAACAACTGGTTGAGGGAGAGGTGTCCCTGCTCGTAGCAGGCCGAGTGAGGAATAGATGATCTTTAAGGTCCATTCCAACCCCTTAACATTTTATGATTCTATGATTCTGTGACCTGGAAACCTGGAGGAAAGCCTCCATCATAGAGGCTTTTCAGAAGATGGGTCGTTCGCAGTGCACTACTGTCAAAGGCACCAAACCAGTCCCGTGAGGCAAGTTGCATACCAAAACATGAGTTCTGGCATAATGCCTTGATTGTAGCCTAGAATTTTACATCAATCATTATGTAGGTTTTTGTAGGTTGCCACTGAAGGAACCCCAGTTACCTACTCCACCACACTCAGTCAAACTGCTCTGACAGCTCTCAGATTCTTAGTTCAAATGGGAAAGGAATAAGGGAAAAAGCAAACTTTATTCATGTGGCTGAGCCAGAAGGAATGAAAATTTTTCTACTTTACAGACAGCACTTGTATGTGCATGCTTTGGTGTGTTTTATTCTTAGAAGACGGGGCTGTAGTGGAGTGACATCACAGGACTATGGAGCTAAGAGGAAGCACACAGTTGCTATGCATCCTCCAAAACTATAAAAACCTCACTAAAAAAATAAAATCTTTCCTAAAAAGCCCTTTACAAGTGCCATACTTGAAGCTGCAATAGAGATCATCACAAGGAATATTACACCCACAGTTTAGTGCCACTAAAGCAAAGCCAAGCCTATGCCTGCCAGACTTCCTCTTTATAGATCTCCCTTATTTTTGTACAACCCTTCTATCCATTGTCTTTCTTCTTGATACCTCCCTACTGTCCCCTTTTCCCCTTCTGACCATCTAATCCTTCAATCTCTCACTTAAATTTCAACTCCAGTTCAATTTTCTGTAATACATCAGTTCCTCTCTTGGGTCAATCAGCAATAGCAAATACAGAGACATTACACTTGTGAATCATTGTGGAGATGTGCAGAGTGCTGTATACCTGCTCTGCTAATCTAGTCCTTTCTAAAAGCAGTCTGAGAGAGTGATAACTAGCAAGGATTCAAACATCTGAATCATTTGAAGATTAGAAGCTGTGCATAATTCAGTGTTCAGCTCTGAAGAAAGAAGATGGGAATTGCAGGCTTATGTGACATGCACTTTCACACCCCCACATGATACATCTCATTGGTCTGAGATTTAGGAGATTAAAAGGGCAGTCTTTAGCTTGAGAGATGCAAAATTGGCCTCTGTTTCTAGTATATGCATAAGGTCATGCAAAAATGAGTGAGTATAATTGGGATGGAAGAGATTTTCCTTTAAGACAATATGCTTGTACTATTGTTTTTCTGTGATTAGTAACAAATCTGTCAACTTGATTTCTTAAGGACCTAGTAGTAACAGGTCAGCATTCAAATGTTGACAAAATAAAATTCAGTAAGAAACCACAGGGGTTCTCATGTTCCTAAGGGAAAAATTATTTTAAACATCCTGGAAATTACTTTTACCTTTTACTTTTCATTTGCTTTCACTGATTTTGTGACTTTAATTCTCCTAATGCTGATCAGAGACCAAAACAGATGTCAGAAGGTTCTCATGTTGGGAAGGGCAGGTTCTGCTGATCACAGAAGGTAGACTTAATTAAAGCCCTGTCACTGGAATGGTGCTGTTATTTGTCACGTAGGAGAAATTCTTCAACATGGAAATATTTGTACACTCTGTTGGTGTAAGTTCAGGGACAAACACCCAGCTCTGCATCTGCAGGCAGTTTTCACAGAAAGTGTTGATGTCAATTGAAATATGAATGCACCAATCAGTGAACTAAAAAATTTAAGTCAGACTGTTGTTGACAACAGGGAGAAATTTCTGGATTAAAGGAAGAGGAAACTTATAAATTGAAGATAATCTGATCCTGGAATTATTTTCATAACTTACTTGTGAGGTTTTAACTTGGGTTATCATTTTATGATGAAGAATGAGATAGTTCCCACTCTCTGAAGTGTAAACTTTAAATTAATTCTTGAATTTAAGTAATCCTGCCACTAGTTTTAAATCTTCTTTGAATTTTAAAGGTTTATTCCCAGTAATGTATTTGACATCAATTTTGCATAGTCAGTTCAGAACCCTGAGTAGTCAAAAGTTTCTGCTTTTGGTGTGGTGGAATACTTGCTACATTTATAATGATTGCATGTTAAGTCTGTGTGATACATTGTTCCAGTTACTATGACTACCCCTAATAAAAGTTTGTATACCTCAGCAGTGTCTACATCCAGTTAAAACCCCTTTATTGACATTTACTTCCTACTGCATTTGGCACAATAAACTCATGTCAGGAACAAGTATGATTCTAAAGGAAACAGATATCACATGTTCACACTTTCAAGCCTGTTTTTTCAAAATCCCAGGTGGTTAGAGTAGCACATACACAATTAGAGCATCTACGATTATTTCAGTCATTTGTGGAGCAGCTGGTAGGAAGGCTGATGCCTGATTTGTGCATACAAAGGCATGCTCAGGCAAGATTTAGTACCTGGCTCAGTAGTGTTACTTGTGTTAAAGTATAGATTCCCATCAACCTGGAGCACAAAAGGTTTTACAAGTCCTACTTCATGTCTAATTATTTTCCCTGGAAATATCACAGGCAGTGGACACAAGCGGTGGACTGTTGCTCTCGTAAGCAACATTTCAATTACTTCTTTTTCTTTTTTTAAACTTTAAACACCCTGTTGTATGAATTGGATGCTGTAAGTTTAACATTCCTGTACATTCACAAAACTGTATACATTCACATATATGTGCATACACATACAAAAATTCCAAGTAGAAATACCTGTACTTTTAAGAACATTAAATATGCATGCCTTTTCATTTTAACCTCTACAGACCAGTAGGTCCTAAAACAGGACTCCTAAATATTCATTTGACATTTGTGTGAGTATTAGTTTTGCTCAAATTGTGGTTGTGGCCTCTGCTGGGGTTCGCAAGATGATTCAGGGAAGGAGGGATTGCAAAATATAGAGTGCAGCTGTCAGCAGCAGCTCATGTCCTCCAGGGTGCAGTCATGAGTGTAAGGAGCTGCTGCACACATTATATCTGGTTCTTACTCTCCTGCCCAGGAGCAGCTCAACATCTGCTGGTTCTAGAGATGGCACAAAGATAGGATAAAAGTGTGTTACATTTCCTAGAGGTTTGAGAGGTACTGATGCTATCCTTTTGCAGTGCAAAACTTCTGAGTTTTAAGTTTAGATGCATTGGATGTATGTATTAGCACTGGACTCCAAGCCCTGCTCCATAAAGGTAGCTGGTTTTGGCAACTAGACCAGGCTGTGAGTAAGGAATGCCCAGAAAGGAGTAGCTCCTTTGAGCAACATCAATAAATCTTTGGGTATCTGGAATGCAATGAGAAGGAGAGTAAGCCACTGTGGAACAAGACAAGTCTTCTATTAATTTTCAGAGATTTTCTGTGCTGGGTTGATGCTAATTTCTAGTGCACATTTTGATGGGAAGAAATAACAATTTTAATTGAAGAGATAGTTTCACTCTAAGTCTCTCAGATACTGTAATGCCACTTGCAAAAAAAAAAAAAAAATTAACCTTTGGACCGCTCCTTCTTGTTCTTTTGTCAAAACCAAATACTTCGTATAATCACAGAATATGCTGAGTTGGAAGGGACCTACAAGTATCATTGAGTCCAATTCCTGGCCCTGCACAGGACCATCCACAAGAGTCATACCATGTGCCTGAGAGTATCATCTAATGCTTCTTGAACTCTGTCAGGCTTGGTGCTGTGACCACTTCTCTGGGGAGCCTATTCCAGTGCCCAACCACCCTCTGGGGGAAGAACCTTTTTCTAATATCTCACCCAAACCTCCTCTGACACAACTTCAGGTCATTCCCTTATGTTCTGTCACTGGTCACCACAGAGATCAGTGTCTGCCCCTCCTCCTCCCCTCATGAGGAAGGTGGCCTAATTTTAGGGATATGTTTTGGAGTTTCCTTATGTAGAAATCTTGAAGCAGCCAAACGAGCAGCAGCAATGCAGAATAAAATTTTTTCAAACACTGTCCAGCATTTACTCTTGGAATTGAACTGTAGCACTGGACAGAAATATATTGTCAATTTATTTGTAAAATTCAAAATGCACTTAATGTGTCATTGTTCTTAATACTATTTGTTCCCATCTCTAAATCCTTCCGTTTCCTGTCCTCTTTTCTCAGCCAAGACATCTTGCTCTCTCTGTTGCACACCAAATCATACACCTTTTCATTCACCTCTCCCTGATCCCTGTTATTTCTGGCTCTGTGCCGAGAACCTGCTCTTTCCCAGAGCTCAGTTTTCCAATACATCTCACCTACCTCATCTAGCTTTTGGCAGAAGGGGGACAGTGGGAACTGGCAGCTGGCAAACAGCAGTTCCCAGCAGATGCACAGTGCAGGGAAGGAAGGAAATTCTGCAGTAAATGGTGCAGATGGAGCCTGACCCTATTGTGTTCATGTGGCCCTGCCATTCAGTGAACAAATCCTTTCCTTAGCCCTGACAGATCTTTCTGTGGCTGCTGCAGATCCAAAGCTAGTCAACATCTCATTGTACCAATAGACACTAAAATTTGCTTTCTTAAATGTCAGTCCAGCCACAGGTTTAATCTATAATGAGGAAAAATATCTTCTGCACATATAAAGAAGTAACTCTTAGGAGCAATAAAATAATTTGAAATTGCTAAGAATTACTTTAACAAGTTATCAGGTAGGAAAACACTCCAGATGAAAATGCCTGAATATCCTTTTCTCTTTTTTTCACTAAACGCAGCTATCTTATTGCCACAGATTGCTTACAAACAAGGCATACGAGAGTATTTGCAACATGCTGGGCTAGCAAGTAAAAAACAAAAAACAAAGTCCTCAAAAAACATAGGAAGAGAGCTTTTATAATAAATTTCAGTGTTATATCCTCATAAAATTCCCTCTTAGACAATTTATTAAATGATATTTTCTATTCTGTCTCAACCTACAACTTCCTGTTTACCTGGAATTGTAGTATGTGATTTATTTCCAATCTTGTGTTTGTTTTCTTTTCTATTTCTTTTTTTTTTTTTTCAAATTATTTCAATGACTTGTAAAGCTGATAAGGAAGTTCGTTCCAAGACTGAAGTTAATGAAGGCAGCAGATCTTGATGCCTTACAGAATCAGAAAACTGTGTCCATGGAAACAAAAAGAGAAGCAAAACCTGAGATTCCCTTTTTCTTCTCTGTTGTATGATGTGATGAGAAATTATCAGTGTAGTGATATCTGAGGACAAATATTTTGTTGTAGCAATTCCAAGATATGAGATGCCAGGAAACTAGCATCAGAAAAGCTCCAAATGATGACACATACTGAGAAGTAACACCTGCCATTTCCCCAGCTACGTATCTTGGTGTGCAGCTTTGCAACAAATATCCCTAAGCTATCAATCGGAATGTTTGTACTGGTTTTGTAGCTATTGGTTCAGCACAAAAACAGAAATTAGTTTTGTTACCAGCTCATGGAAATATGTCATGATAGCTCTTTAAACCACAAGCTAATGTGTTACCATAACTTGCTAATGTTGTTATTGTCCCAGACATATTTGGGACTTGACTTCCCTCACATAGCTACCTACATTTTATTTGTTACTGTGATCTAGAAGGTTACAGCACATTTTGTGATGATATGTCAGCAAGCCTGACCTAGGGTGGCTTTTTTTCTCCAACTGTGTTTTTATATTCCCAGATTTTTTCATTTTCTATTGAGAATTGGGGCTAGATACTAGTTCCTTTTCTCCACAGAACACTATATTTACAATACGTATTTTTTAAATCTTTGTTTAAAGAAATCATCTTAACAGGATAACTCCTCTTCCTTATTTCCCTCTAACATGACTCCCAATAGCCTCGTAACATCTCCCTTACTTTTCATTTAGAAACACTGACCTCTCATCCTTTTACTTTTCCCAAACAACTGCTTTCCCTACTCTTTTTTATTAGGATGAGTTTTCTGTATTCCTCTAGGAGCAGTCTACTGAATTTTCTCTGTTGCCACAGATAGATGTTAACAGCTTCAGCTTTAACAAGTTGTGGTAGCCCTTTAATTTTAAACCTATGAAAGTTTATATCCATTTGGGAAATTTGGAGGAACAATTTAACAGACATAGTCACAGCTGTAAAAGATGAGTCACACTGAGGTAAAATGCACACACTCTCTTCACATACCCATGCATACTGGTCATGAATAGCATAGTGTGACTTAATTTTATTACCAAAAACTGAGCCTCATCCACGCACAATTTTGCTTTCAGCATTTTCAGTTCTTCCAAGGTGGAAACACAGGAGCAAATGACCCAAACTTCATTTTGACCAATATCTCAGACTCCTTAAGACTACTACACAGCTATGGTTTTTCTCTTTAGTTTTTCAGCTAGTTAACCCGGTACAGCCATTCCTTCCTTCCTTCAACTCTCTTGGTACCTCCTATAAAAGTAATTCTTGTTTCAAATACAGAGCCAATTTATCCATTTTTACTGCTTTACTCCATGATTAGTACACCAGCCTGACTCTACCTCAGAATACTCTGAACAACTTGATGAACTACAAGTCCAGCAAATGATCAGCACTGGAACATCAGTAAGGTTTGATTTAAAAATCAAACTTTTCTTCCTATCTGCCCAAATGACTAGAGCTGAGCAGGAGATACTGAGTTATAGCAAAAGTGATGGCAATTTTCCAATAAATTATGATAGATAGTTTGAGCTAATTTAGTTGGGAAAAATGCCCTTACTTAATCCTAGTCTGAAAAAATCCCTAAATCTCAGTCTAGAATTGTCAAGGCTTCAGAAGTATCTTCTAAGTGCACCAAAAAAACCCTGTCTACGCCATGCCATTGATTAATTTCCTTCGCATAGACTTCAACATATGTCTTCGACTCTGAAAAAAATTAGACAGACACTTGTAACAAGAGCATATTCAGCTAAAAATTTCCTATAATCATACCTTTTTCAACTTTTAGAGACTTTGCCTTTATATATCTTTGGGATATTTTCTACATGAAGTCCTTTAATAGAGATTATCCAAACAATTCTTCACACTATTAAAACTTATTTAATTTCTAACCTCAGAGAGCCTGTGATTAGATTGCAGTGTCAGAGATGTCCAGAGTGGGCTAAACACACTTACCAAAATGGAAGTATCGTTGTGCTGTTATGATACTGCGATACTCCCCTTGGGCTAGTTAGCCCTGACTCAGGGGCACCACACTGTGCTAAGAGTTGTGCCACTGCCAGGGTCCCCAGATAAGTCACACGCAGAGCTAATTCATGTACCTATGCTGTCTAGACAAACCTGTAGTGTGGGGTTTTTTTCACTTGCACTCTATAGAAAACCTCTTAGAAATCGAGGATTATGAAGTTCTTGGCTTTCTTTTAAAATTCTTTCTGGCAAGTCACCCAATTAGTCATATGTGACTTCATATTTAATAGCTATAATTAAATCATAATTTATCCTGTGCTCTAACTGTGATCTACATGAACAACCTAACTTTCCCTGGATAGGATAATTACTCCAGTCAATGGTTTCCCAGCTATTCCATAGAAGCAAATCACATGGTAAAAGAAAGATTAACTTCTGGAGAGTGATGAAACATCCCTCTCTTGAAAGGACAGTTAAAGTACTTAAACTTGTTTCTTTGCCTGGGGACAACAAGAAGTCTTTCCGGCACAAGAGCTTTATTATTTTACTTTTTTTCAGCTTGCTTCTGGTAACATCCCAATTTCAATTTCTTTGAGTAATTCCTCTTCCTATGGAGAAAAAAAAATAATCTTTCCTATATCTATTCATCTATTTTGCCTTATATAGTAAAAATCACGGTAATGTTTTAGTAATGTCTTTGCAAACAAAGACATTGCCACCTTTTGGAAGTCTGACAGACTCTTTCAGATGTTTCCTGTTTTCCTATAATAAAAATGACTTGATGTGTTTTTGATTCCTGTGCAGTCTTGCTTTCTGTTAGCACCACCTGGTTTACGGCTCTGCCACCATGTCACTGCTAAAGTGACAGTCTGCTTAGGCTGACTGGTGGTCCTGCCTCAAGAAGTACAAACAGACCACACACACAGGGTTCTGAAGAGCAAATATACTAGCAGTTTGACTGTGACTACTCAGGAAAGTCACTCAGAGCATACTCAATACCTTAACCCATAGATCATGCTTTCATTATACTATTGCTTTGTTCCTTTTTCATTGTTCCTGTATTCTTTGACATTTTGTCCCTGAATTGTGATTACAGCAATACAAAAAAACAGCTTTCAAACCAATCATCATCAATAATCTTTAGCAAAGGTACCAAGCACATAGAACACAGAGTAAAAACAAGACAAGTATTCTTGGGCTTTATTCTTGGTTTTTTGTTTGTTTGTTTGTTTTAAATCTTGCTAGTTCTTTTTAAATTTATCTCAAATTATTCATCCTTTTCTCCCCCGTTGCTGGAAATAGGTCTTCTCTTATTTCTTTCTTCCCCTGGCCAGTTTTGCTGGGTTTAGAATTCTCTTTCATCTTTATTTCCCCTTGAACAAAATGGTTAACAGTATTAAGTTAGCAGTATTAAGTTAGAGATTTGCTTAGGCAGGATTATCCACTGTAGTCTTGGTTTACTGCCATACTCTAGATCAGAGTCCGTGTTTTAACTTTCCTGCTGACTTTTCTAATATCCCTTTATCTAACTCTAGGAACAATTCATCATGGTATCAGTTTGAATGGCAATTATGTCCTGGTTTGTCATAAGATACTTTATGTTGAGACTCGGCGTCTTTCAGTTTTATGTCTGCCATTTTTTCAAATTTTCTTTGTTAGTTATAAAAACATTATCTGGGTGAAGTTGTTTCTTTGACAGACAAATAGCAGAATATCACAGTATAAGAACTGATGTACTTTGGTTGATCAAAATTCAATCGAGCTCAATTTACCAATCTTGATAATGCATAGCAGAAGTTGTTTAAGGAATAGCAGAACCACATGCAATTAATTCAGTGATCACTCCCAAGGTATCCAGCCTGCTTCTGACACTCAGATCATGGACTTCTTGAGCCAGAGGTTCCATCTAGTAGGCAAGGATGTTCTTGTAAGAAACTGTCTGATCCCTTTTTGAAGATATGTAAGCTTTTGGCTTCCAGAATATCCTGTGGCAATGAGTTCCACTATGCACGAATGTGCTGTGTGAAAACAATTCCTTTTTTGTGTGTGTTTTAAACCCATTCACTTATTTGGGCATGCTCTTATTTCCAAATTGCTACAAATAGTGAATTACAGTCCCAAATTTTTCTTCCCTTCACCATATATGATATTTTAACTGCTTCCATAAGCCCCAGCTCCTTTTTAAACTCAAATGCTCATCTATTTAATCTTTCTTTTTCTGGAAGGAGGTGAATAATCATTTCCAAAAGGCATACAGGAACACCTCAAGTGAATCACAGAGTATTTGATTTGGGGATCAATGTTCAGGTTCCAAACACAGTTTCTCAGATATAAGACACACAGTAGTGCTCTGCATCACTTTCCAGCCATCTGTGTGGGACACTTATGGACTTTTTACAACGTCTTTAATGTCTCAAAAGAGTGGGGCTGCTTTTCAGCTTGCCTTAGCAGAGGAGACTTGCAGCTTTAAGCTGTGAATTAGAACTATTTAGCAAAAATTTGTAATGCAAGAGCACAGCACAACATGGCAAGATCCTTCAGATACAGTACATCTGGAGCTGAACTGAGCTTTAGGGATAAGCAAATAAGCAGGCAAGTAAGAAGACATGCAAGCACTTACATATTACTCAGCCATCTCTCTGTTGCCACATTGTTTAAGAAAAACGTATAATTGCTCCAGAAGGCAGTTTTACATGATATGTAGGCAGACTGTCTGTGCTACAATTTAACAGCCTCTAGCTATAAATAACATTATTAGGAAAGCACATTACCTTAGAAGGAGAGAACAGGGATGATCACCTTTCTGACTGTCTAGAAACATATTTAGATTTCATGTTTAAAGATTAAAAATAGACTCAACAAAAGCATTCAGTTTTTGACATTGTGTTAAGCTTCTTACCCAAATAATACAATTGACACAATAACACCAACAGTTCATTATAAGTTTTAAAACACATGAAAATATCAGTCAAAAATCCAAAACCATAAAAGACTCTTTAATTAAAAGGTGAAAATGGGGGCCTTGACACATTTATTCTGGGGAGTAAAACATATATGTCTGACGCAGCTACTCCTCAGCTGTGTACAAATACCACCCTCCCGATGGACACCACTTTCCTGAACCTGGGAGATCTGAACCACCACAGATTTCAGCCTGGGTTTCCATTCAGGAAAATCCCATTGGGAAGGATTTATGTAAATTCTGCAAATTCTGTCTGATCTTGCTGGAGACATTCTTCATGAGTCCCTGTCACGTCAAGGATGTTATGAGTTTAAGCCATATCCCTGCTGTCTATGTCCAAGGGTCAGATGGTAGGGCTACTTGGCATGTAGTGCACTGTTGTCTTCCCGGAGCAAAACAGAAAAGCAGTGGCTGCAGCCTAATGCTTATATCTTTCTTCCTCTTACACCTACAATTCTTCCTTCTTTACATGGTGGGAAGAAAGACCTGTGGCTCTGCTTCTGGTTATGTGCCACTGAACTCATTCACCCTGTTCAAGCACCCATGGACATACTGGCCCACCAAAAAGGCCAAGTGTCCAGTCTGGCAGAGCCTAACCTGGAAAGCCTGACAGCCATTAGCTCAGCAAGCATCTCTCCAGGAAGCTGTGTAACCACACAGCATGCAGCTCCCTACACTACACCATACCTTCTGACCCAAGAAATTGGATATAGTTGTGCGGTAAGACAAATGAGCAAGTTTTCACTGAATCCAGATTACCCAGCCACTCTTCCCTCTTGCAGTGTGTGGATGTTTGATGCCACAATTTTCATGAGAATTGTTAGGATGCACAGAAAAATCTGCACCAGGAGTACCTGTCATGTACATCACTGGGACCATTTACAACCCTTTATGTTGCTTCTTTCAGTTGGTCCATTGAAGGTCCAAGCAGCCTCAGAAACAGCAGCATTGCTTCAAAGCCTGCCAGCCTGACCTGTGACCAGTTGCAACCAGCAGCAGGTGGACAGGTGGAACTTGGTCAAGCAGATATGCATATCTCTGTGGAAAAAAATTAATGGCTAGACTTACTGAACTAGTGAACTACCTATCAAACTAGGTCAACTGGGTTGGACTTCCACTTTCTGTTTGTAGAAATGCAAAATAAACACATGCACACACTGTATCACAGCACCTTAGGAAATGACAAGCTGAAAACATAACTGGTCTGCAGCCCACATAGGATACTTGTGTTGAACACTCCTTGCTATAAATTTTGGTTTGGTTGTTTTCTTGACAGAAGGGCAATTCCGCACCCAGGCACTCCCCATATGTTCTCACAAAGTTGTAAAACAAGCTCTCTGAGTCAGGAGTTAAACACTGCGGGTAAACACTCCTGATAAAGACACACAGCCTCCCCAAAGGAATATGTCCTTCTAGGATATATGGTGTGGGACTTCACTGGCATGCAGGCTCTTGTATGAGTGCCAAAACCAGGTGAGATCTTCCACATGGGATAAATTGCTTTTGTAGTTTATAAAGAGTATAAATAAAGTAAAACAATCTTTATTTTTGACTTCAGCATTTGGTTCACCTGAAATTAAATATTTTCACTTCCAGCTGATTGTCACAGACTTGCCTCTGCTCCTCATCTGTTCACCTAGACAGAACAACCGGTCCCTGATCTTGATGTCTTTCCAAACTTCACAGTAGCTGGCTTATTATGGTTCTTTATCTCAATTACTTCTCAGGAAGGTGAGAATAACCACAAATAGACATGTGTCCAAGCATAGAAACACTGAAGACATACGACATCACATTTATCTTAATGGTTATATCACATGTATACAATATTACCTGAGTAGCTGAGATTACGACTAAGATCCAAGTTAAAAACAAACAGCTTCATTATAAGCTGGGCAGTAAACACACAGCTGGCTTCTAAAGGATATTCCACTTCCTGCTCCTTCCCACATACGTAATGTTTATTTTAAATTTCTTTGGGCTTATGCAAACTGGGCAGTTCTACAAACTTCTGATTAGATTGTTTAACTTTCTGGTGAATGAGTGGTACAAATCCCTCTTTGTGACAAAACCCAGAAGTTAAATGTATTGCAGACTCTTGCCATAGACATTTGGCTCTTTAATTCAAACTCTAGCAGCTCAAGGTCTTAGTGTGATGGTGAAGAAAAAATCATCATCCATGCTTACACACAACATTCAGCCAGTGGATAATATTTGATATGTTTTTGTTCATTTAATTCTGAAAACATCCCCTTTAGCAATTGCTAAACAGGGAAATTAGAAACTTTCTTTAGTTAAACCAATTTCTCACCAGACGATGAGATCACTTTGATCAAACAGAGTACCCCTAAAGCAAAGTGGGTTACACAGTCTTTTAGCATGAGCATTTATTATATATATATATATATATATATATAATCTTTTTACTTAGTTTTAATTGTTATTCATTCCCATGAATATTTCTGATCTAACCTTTCTCACTCAGGGCATGACCTAGCTCTCAGCAAAATAGATGGGATCTTTCCATTAATTTCAGTGGGAACTAAAGTGATCCCTAAAGATCAATTAGCAGATCATTGTTTAGTTATGTGTGAAGCTCTGCTAGGGATGGATTTTACAACTATTTTGTAGGAGTCATCCAGAGACTGGAGGTTTGTTTCCTGTAATTCATAGCCCCATTGGGTAATGCATTATGAGTGCTTATGTTAGCACCAGTATCTAGACAAATATCTCATTTATTCGATGCCATCAGGGCTCTTGAAAAAAACAACCCATAAATTCTTAATGATAAGTAGCTAAAATAAGTGTCACTGAGACACACTGGATCAGAGCAGAAAGCAAACACGGTATCATATTCTGATCTTTAGAGTACTGCTTAATTATTACACCTGAAGAGAGTAATGTCTTTCTTTTTTAAAGAAATATTTTTATAAAGGAGACATTTACATAAACTGTAAAATAAAGTCACACAAAGAGAGTGGATGTGGGGAAACCAAAGCAGGGAAAAAGGCTTGCCTTACTCTTTTGCACTGCCTCCCAGCTTAGGGAGTTAAAAAAAGATTCCAACTTCTAGATAATCCACTTTTCTCTAGAACCAAATACCAACACTTTCCATTGAGTCAGTAATAGTATCTGAAGAGCATTTTGGAGAAACATTAGTAAGAGGTGTGGGGAAAAATGAAGAAATCAAGTAACATGTTTACCACGCCAATCTATTCAGATGTCTTTTCTTGATAACTGTCTTTCAGGATGAATAAAAGTTGGGTAAATCGTTGGAGGACTGTCACTGGGAAATTATTAATTCAGCAAAGAGATAACGGATAGTGTTGAAAGGGGAACTTCTGGTTGAAGGACGACTAGAAAAGGAATTTCTAAAAGATCATTTAGGGCCTATCTTGTTCAATACTGTCATCAGAGAATTCAGCAGAGAAATAGAAATGAGCTATTGAAAGCTGGTGACAATTCTTATTTGAAAGTATTTGTCATTGCAATAACAGAATAGGCTACTTTAAAGGAATAACTGGACAACTTTGGGGCTACAGTATTAGAAATCACATAAAATGCAACTTTTTTTTGCTAAGCTTTTCAATTACTAATAAGATTTTTTTTTTGAAACACACTACTTGAAAATAAATGAGAGGGAGAAATAACTGAGAGCACCAGTTGCTCACAGGATGATTATGATCTATCAATGTGATCTGACTGTGAAGAAGGCAAGCACAATCCCCATAAATCTTTTTTCCAGGAGACATAAAAAGCCATTAATGCCATTGTACTTGTGAAACCCCCTGTGTATATAGTACTGATTGCTTGTACTCAAAAAAGATGAATACAAGAGGAAAGAAATATAGTGAACAAAGTAATGGCAAGCAACTGAAAGTACTTAACTTGTCTAACAAAAATAAGAACTGTGAGATGATATGTTTGCTGCACCTCAGGAGTTAAACAAAGGAAGGAGAGAAAAGTAGTAGAGCTGGAAAATGTAGGTATAATTAAGGCCAAGTATAAACTGGCCATGGGTGAACATAGCCCAGAAATTAGGAAAAATTTTGAAACTATCAGAATGTTAAGATCTGGAACAGTTTTTTTCCTACAAGTGTGGAGTCATACTTTTGCAGTAGAGCTCAAAGAGTTTGTAAGGAAGATAATATAATGTGGCCACCTGAGGTAGGAGAAGTTTGCACTTCCCTGCTGAAGTTTTATATACACTGATGTCAGTCTTCACTTCACTGAAAATCTCCTGGGGTGATTTTCATTAGTAGATAGGTGAATCATGGGCCTAGCTGTAGTTTTTCTACAAGGTCTTGAGGCTGATGACTGGCTATAGCAAATCCAAGAACAGATTAGCAATCAGACTGTGAGCCAGTGGTAGGATAGATGTAATTTTTGCCAGAATATTTTCACTTGCTGCAACACCACACAGTATGAACTGCATTGAAGAGTTGAAACAAATCCTTTTCTCATTCCCTTATCCTTTACCCCATATTTACCTGCATGAATGTAACTCATTACATTGACTGATGCACAGGTATTCCCAAAGGAGAGAAACAGACTAATTCATGTTCATGACTTATTCCTGCTAGCAGCCAAACCTAGGACTAACTTCTGTGAATACTAAAAAACCTTTACAAAGGTAGAAACTATAGTGATGAAGATGTTTCTTCAATAAATCATTCTTGGTATTGCCAGTGTTTCTGTTCAGATCTATAGTGTTGCTAGGCATCTGTGTGATTTACTTGTAAAAGCAAGAACTCTCACAGGTTGCTGGAAGGATTCAGATATCAGCAGTAATTTTGTATAGTTTACATTCATTAAAAGTCATCTCTTTTGTTGACCTTTATGTCATGTGCAAATGTTCCTAGTGTTGTGTGAAGGGCTGTTGCCTTTGTTTTACACATAAATTAATTGAAAAAAAAGTTATATGACTTATATGATGTAGTGAAAAAAAAAGTATAGAAATCCTGTGGAGACATTGGAAGCAAGATCTTCCAAGGCCTGGAGTAGCATTCCAGCCACAGAACAAACCTTCACTTTCACCTAGAAAACTTCATCTGAGGCTACGAGGGGTTCCTGCATGTAAGAAGATGCCAATGGGATTCATGCCAGGAATAGAAAAGGCACAGTGAAGCCACATACATTTCTAGCCTGTGCAGCTGAAATGACAAACAAAAAACCATCAATACTTCCTACGACATAGAAGAGATGTGGCTACAGAAGGACTCTTGGCACTCAAGCCTGTTAATTTTGGCTCTCTGAATAAAGGCTTGTGCTGTACTACAATAAAAGGCATTCTGTTTCTGTTGTACAAGGGACCGAGTAAGGAAGGAGACAGGCAAATAGACAAGAGAGCTTAAAGAAGGAAACCTCTGATGCGCTATGTGTTTCAGATCTTTATCAATGACTTTACTTGTCTGCAGCAATGTGTTGTTTTATAGAATGAATGGTCTATATTTTTAAGCTAGCTGCTTTGCCTAATTGCCCAGTAGAAATCACCAAGGATTTTTTTCCATCGAGATTACTCTCTGTAGCTTATCAAATTCTGGCTTACGTCCTCTGTTCAGGCCTAAGCACCTATTAAGAATACAGGATAAAGTTATATTCACAGTGCTTTTAGGGACACGACTCTGCAAATGCCCAAATGTCCAGGACCAGCTGCTGGAGTTACACGCTTTTGACAGAGAATCTAAACAGCCCACTTATAGAGTCACTCATTTAAAGTTAATCAGTAAGAAATACCAAGATTAGAGTTGTGTTTGAAGTCACTTTTTCTTTGACTTGTGCCTGAACATCTTCAGGGAAAGATCTTGCAATATCCTTGAGGTTCAAATTCCCAGATTCTCACCTGTGGACAGGATGAATATGAGCTTTTTTCTTACATGGTATCCCTAGAGAAGAAACCAATCTTTTCTGTTACTGCCTAGTGGTTCTGTCTTTCGCCTGCATAGATTAGAGCCATATCACCCCAGAAAAGTGAGATTACATGGATAAGCACATTACTGATTAGCCTGGAGCTGAGGAGACGCTTCTATGTGTCATGCTAAACTATGAAGCAAAGAAATAAAGACTGGTGAGGAGGAATGACTCCACGGTCCTAGTAGTCAGCCTGTCCCTTATAAGGGAGCTCTGCAAAGTGACTGTTTCTAAGACATTGCAGTCCTGGTCCCTTGCTGAGCTGTGGCATCACTGACAGAACAGATCGGTCTTCTTGTGAGTTCCGTTTGAAATCTCTAATGCTGAGAAGGGCTCCAGATCTTCTAGGGAAGACATATAAGCCATTAAAGAAAAGCTGGACTTCTCAGTCTCTAGATTTTCAAAAGAAAGTGGCCAGCACTGCTTTTCTGAGAGGCTTTATGCTACCAGAGTATATTAAGGAGGATTAGAAATCTCCCAAGGAACTCCGAAGGTCGATCAGCTACTGCTGGTCTCAGATGAGACCTGCAGGACCATTTGTTCAAATGAGACCTCTATGAAAAAGCACAGGCATATAACACTAGCCACCAAGAAAATTTCAGTTAAAGAGGTAAGAACGCACTGACATTAGCAGCTTTTTCTATCAACAGGGTGTTCCATCATGATTTTAAATTAATCCCTTCAGAGAAATTTTGTTGCCTCTTTAGGATTAAAATCCTCTGTGGCATATGGACTTTGGTCCAGTCATGTGCATTAGCTGAAATGTTCAAAGTCAAAAATAAGCATGAATTGATGGCTTTGTCCACAGAGAAACATTCATCAGAAGTGCGAATACAAACTGTCTCTGGAGGCTGTTAGTCTGCATATACACTGTGTCAGATTTTGGACTTCAGAGGTATGTAACTGACACTAGACCATCACCACATGCATATAAATGGCTTTGTTTTATATGCATTATCATCAGTTAACTCAGCTCAGCTGACTTAAATATTTAAGGTGTACGTGGAGCTAAAGTGGTTAATAATGCGGATCACTTCATTGTTACATACACAAAAAGCCTCTTGGCTTAGTTGTTTCAACTGTGCCCATTGGTACTGGCAATGTCATGGTATTGGTGTCTCCTAGACACTGCAGTGATATTCGCTGTGAATACACAAACCTGATAAGAAGGCATAAAAAAATCACACTTAGAGGAACTTCCATTTCACCCTGATCACACTACAGTTTTGAGAAAAAACTGGCAGAAAACAGTTTTGAGGAACAGCTTTTCCCTGCTTGGCACCTGCGTTATCTGTGCCAAGTGCCAGCACAGCTCCAAAGGTGATCTCACCATCACCTTCTCTTTAGCCTCTTTTCCTGAGGAACTTGAGCTTCTCTAGTCATGATGTCTTTCTTTTTGTATTCCAGTTTGCCTGTCATTTGCCTCCTACCCTAGCAGCTTTTAAATCTGACAACAGCTCAGTCACATCAGGCAAAAAGGGTGAATTTCCAATGGCAAATGAATTCCTACAAGTCCTGTGATAGCCAACAGGTGGGCAGAGGAAAGCAACTTATGCAAATTAGAGAAAAGAGAACAAAAGAAAAGTTTTAATATGAGCACCACAAGACCTTCTGGCTGGACAATCACTTCATATGTGTCTGCTTTCTGATTAGCATGCAGATTGGCCATAGCATCTGCAGCACTGTGTTACTACAGCCTGTAGTTAAGGGACATTGGGATGAAATGAGGTAAAGAAAAAAATAGGGAAATGGAGGAACTGGGAGTAAGTTAAGATTAATGTGAGGATGTGTAGCAGACATGACTGGGGAAGTCTTATGGACTTTTGAGAGAAATTGTGATTATCATGGGAAGGTCAGATGAAAATCCATAGGAAGTTGGACTTCTTTGTTCTTCTTCTCATAGAACAGGATATAGTGTATATTTAGAACTGAAAGAGCTCAAAATGGCAAAAATGCAGACCTTCAGAGTATAGCCAAACTATAATTTCTTTAGTATTTTTATTCCATATTAGGCCAAATTTGACAACAGATGTAGCTGCACCTGTGCAATAACCATATTCAAAGTGAAAGGGACATGCAGCTAAGCTTCCAATAAAGGCCCTTGCTGAGTGGCTCACTGCTGTAAATTGAGTATTGAGTTTAAACTAAGGAGACATTGGCATCAAGTACTGAATGTGGGTTATTTTAAAGCATAAAGTGATACCCTTGCCACAATTGAAGCAGGTTCCTGTCAAAGATCAACTGATGTCTCCACAGTCACATGCTTCAGCTCTCTGTTTACTGCTGGCGTCTGATCCTCTCATCATTCATGCTGTATATATGCTCACTCACTCCCAGGCTCCTTTCTGAAGCAAAATTACTAGTTTCCTCGGAGAGGAAGCCTGGACTCAGTTAACAGAATAGTTTGCTCCAGGCTCTGCTCCAAACAGACAAAATGGACTTGGACTGCAGCAAGTTTAACTCCCTCAGCCCATGGCAGTTCTCTGATGTTACTCCAATAGGCCTCGTGTCCTCAAATGCCCTACACACTGTTGTGGTATAGCACAAGGGGCAATACATGTTTTCAATTAGTAACTCACAAATGCTTAATAATTAGCTCTCAGGGCAATATGGGACCAGAGGAGACCTGGGCCAAATACTACACCAAATCTGGTCATGTTGCCCTACAGAGAGTAGGTACTCCTGATCAAGATAGACAGAGGCCATCTTGGACCACTTGGTCTGGGTCAGAGATCACCCTTGGGGCATCTGCTCTGGTAGCAGTCACCACCCTTGAGAAGCCAGGGCAGAGGCCAAAGCTCCCAACAAAAGGATTTTACTTCAGGCTTACAGCTGGAATTTGAACTATTCACACTGATAGGTGCCACCCATCACCATCAGCTCTCATCCAGAAGACTGGGGTGGTCCCTCCAGCCCTTCTCCTCAGAGGCCAGTTAAAGTATTCTCCCAAAATAGATAATGAGGTAATAATTTTATTTTCCTAGCTACTTAAGGAGAGTGTTAGAAGACTTAATCCAGGGATCAAAAGTCTTTGTTAGCAGAGAGTCTTTTGAATCCAGTGTGTGCTGGTCACAAAAATAACACAGAAAGTGTACAGACCTGAAAATGACAACCAGGATGGAAACCAAATCAGCCACTACCTTCTAATGGCATTTAGTGTCTTTTAAATGTTTGGGTCAAGTTTGATCTTGCTAGTTCATGTAGTCTGTTGTAGTATTTCACCAGCTGCTCAATCTTTTTGTGCAAGTAAAACTTTCCAAAAGGGCCTTAAACTCCAGTGACAGAATACAGTTATTTGTATGTCAACTGCAGCTTCTATTTATAGGATGATGTGATGAAAATATCCCCCAATCAGTAACTCTCCAAGAGACAGGCATTTCATAAAAATAGATTATAGAAAAACAAAGAAAGATGAAGGCATGTTTTAAGTTAATCAAAACATTGATATTCCAAACTCTTCCTCATAACCCATATATTTAAGACATTTGTGAATTCAGATAGTAAATGCTTTCAGACACAGACAAACTAACTTTACATATGATAAGGAATTCAGGTATTCAGGGGAAAGGAATATTAATATATCCTATAGTGAATGAACACAAAAATAAGTGGAGGTTTTTCATGACTCAAAATTAAATTAACTGCTTTCTGTGATAGCCAGTAGAGCTTGCATGAAGGCACGTACCAGAGGTGAATGTGCTTTTAAAGGGTGTTGATTTAAGACCTGATTTGTTTGAAGATTGACTTGAAAGAATTTCAAAGGATGTAGTTTAATTAAAAATATTCCAAACTTTGCATTCTTCCCAAAACCTTTTGACCTCTCACGACATTTAATGCTTGAAGGTGAGGAGTTGACTGACTGCTTCTCACTTCACTAAAGGCACCTAAATCCTTCCCTCTATGCAACAACCATCATTAATTGTTGATAGGTGTTCATTACACCAACCTAAAAGGAGTACCTGGAGAAGAGGTAGGTCAGTAAGCTGAAGGTACGTACCACACCAGAGATACTTTTCCACCAAACACAGCTCATCCTTTAAAAAAATACAAGAATAGAATATATACAGGGAAGGTCTGCGCATTGCAGCCATTGAAAAGCCTGGCACTCCCACTGACAGAAGAATCAAATGCAGCTATCCATTAACAGGCCAGCGACCTCCATTGCCTCCCATGAGGAATGACTTGCTGTCACCCACTCTGAGGGGGCTCTCACCACAAAGGCTGTTTGCATTCAGTCAACACTTTGCTTTTATAGGCCTGTGGAGCCAAAGATTGCTAGACTTTTGAACCCCAGGCTAACTTCTGTCTGGCTACAGCCTCATTTTCTGGAGCCAAAATCTTTTTTAACAACTACCCAATAACAAGTAATTAGGGTAAAGTCTGCTAATCTCCTCCTTTGGGCCTGGAGGTTGTATATTCAGAACCCGATGGGGTGAAGGTAGAATTACTGCCATCAAAGCCCGAGGTTACTTTGTAAAAGGGGTTGAACTCTAGGTCACGGAAATGTTAACTGGACAAAGAGAGATCAGGGCAGATAGTGTTAATATTAAAACTGTCCTACTGAGATAATGCAGAATTGACTGCTTTTGCTCTGGAAACTAGCTGAATGAAAGACATGAAGGGAAGGTTAGAGCAGTTCTTTCAAAAGGTGAAAACATAGCAATAAAGGATTTATTGTCTTTCATTTTTAGCCCCTTTATTCAGTAAGACAAAGTAAAAAAACTTAATTTTTATGTCACATTGTATTTGGGCCACCCTGTTTCCTAAAGCTATTTGATTTACTAAATTGAATAAGTTATGTCTTAAATATCTTCTCTCTCTCCTCCAAAAGCCTGAGCTCAAAAATTAATTAGAAATTGAGGGGTTTCTGCTCTAGACTTAAGAGGGACAAATGAGACTTGCTGGGTTGCAGGAAGGATGAAAAAACTTGGACTCACACATACATGGAGGAAACATGCTCAGAAGACAGTGGTGTCCATGCAATGCCCTGGGTACATCACAATACTGAATTTTGTGCCTCTGCTACCTGCACATAGCAGAGATCAGGGAGAAATTCCAGTGTTTCAAGGGATTGGAGCCCAAATCTTCAAACATTGAAAATAAAATCACAGATTTTGCCTGGAAATTCGTCACAGAGCAGGGCAGCCATCATTCCACCAAGTGGAGTCACTCCAAAATTAATTCCACTCGCTGCCATCAAGGACAATGAGTATGTCGCTAATCCTTCTCTAGTATCAAAGCTGGCAGCTCCAACAGGATTGACAGCACTTCGTTCTCCCCCATTGCTGTGAGCAGGTCTTTGCCTGCTGCTGCCAGTGGATTGTAAGTCCCTATATGGGAGTGGAAGAGCAGAAATGTTGAGGCCAGCTATTTCCCATGCCAGGTCCTGCTGGGCTCTGCTACGGCACCCTGGCACCTCCATCACTTTTGGGAAATGGATGGAAACACTTTGGCTGACATAGGCAAGGGGCATGTTTGGAACATGATGGCAATTAGCACAGCAGTGGAATTACCTCATAGTTCAGTTCTCAGGACAAGATGCATTTAATGGTGCTACAACTGCTAGATGGATTAAGTCAAGTAAAGTGGAAACAGCTTTCTACATCCAAGCTGAGCTATAAGAAGAACCCTCTCGTGGAACTTCTTCAAAGCTGAAGGCTTCCAGAGTAGCTGGTACAGGTACCATCACGGGAAGAAAAAGTGTTCTGTACAAGACCAATGGTAGCAAAAACCACCCTCAGCTCTGTGGTGGGACACTTGAGTGCACAGGGAAAGACATCTCCAGCCGTGGAGATTCCTCCCAAGGAGGTAGCATCCTAGAGCTCTCCTGAGCTATGGGCAGAAGGAGAGTTTTTAGTCTCTCCAGAAAAAAAGGCAATAGTCATTGTTCTTTAGTTCCCTGTCATTTTATTGGCATTTCCCAGGGGTTTTAGGGGGCCCCAGGTTGCCATTACCTTCATGAAAATATAAAATTTCTCCATGCATGAGCTATATGAAGTGGGGTCATCAGTATTAGCTCTCTTTCATGATGGGTAAGTTTTGCATATATTTTCTTTTAATTATATCAGAGTAAAATAAGTTAGTGGTAATGACTAATGATGGCATAAAGCATTTGTTTCTTTCTTATGAAGCGTTCTTCTGACATGGAGGTAGTACATGACAATGCATTTCTATGTTAATTATGTCTATGTGAATTATCCCAAATAAGTGGCACAACAACAATGCTAAAATTCTCCATAGTGAAGCCTGACTTTTTTTTTTTCCTGAAATTTAGCACAGGAGTAGTGTCCATGGTACAACAGACACTGGAATATATTTCTTCAAGGTTCAGATTAGGAGTAACTTTGCTGCACTAGCAACAACACCAGAACTAGTTAACTCTTGCCTGGTTTAAATGTTTCACATATTAAACTAAACAGTGTAACTGTACCATTAAGCAATCCTGTATCCGTGTGAATGTAACAAATTGGTCTTTAGTCAGATACTTCTCAAACTAAAATGCAAGCCTGTCTCCTAATTCAAATACCTCCATCCATACTCTTTTCTGGTTTAACTCTACAAAATGGAATTTTGTGTTTACTAGTGAAAACTGTCCCTCAAAATACCACACAATACTGCTTAAATTAGGTCAGCTTTTGGTTTTAGGATATGATTTATAAGAACATTGTGGCTGTTACACAAAGGTCTGTTCAAAATGAGAAGAAAAAGTAGACAGAAGATGATGGTGCAGAATAAAAAACTGGCCATTTTCTGTAAGGAACTTGTAGTTTCACATCGGGATGTTACCCTGTTGGACAGCTGACAAGCTACTTTGGGGATCTTGGAGGCTTGTTTCCTTAAGGAAAAAAATCAAGTGTGTGAGTCTGACATACCCTCTTGTACCATCCCATTTTAATTCTTAAAGATTTTTTCCATGAACCTAAAGGAAGCAGAGATCAGGAAACACTTTCCTTGCCCAGATTCCCCCCAGCCTGTCTTTCCAAACAATTCTCTGCCCAGACATTGGGGACATAGTTGGATTTTATAGCAAAGCCAATCTCAGCTCAAGTTAATGCCAAAAGATTTAGTTCTGTCTGTCCTTCCACTGCCATTAATTTCATCCTCCTATTCCCAGCACTGCACTGTGTCTCACATTTTTCTGACCTCATGGTGTGCTACATCAGGGCTAGATCACCAAAAAAAGCATTGATAAGTTTTGCAGAGCTTTGCAGACATGCAAGTGCTTATGACAGTAAAGGAAGAAACAAGAGCACACAAATGAAAAGAGAGAAGAAAGAGAAAGGCAATAGACTGCCTTTTCAGAGGCAGTTGGTCATCTGACTGCCTGGCTTAGCATCAGACTGTGCACTGCACCCTCACTGACTGCTCCATCTCAGTGTGATCACCATGACTGGTGACTTTTTTCTTTTCTGTACTAACACCTTGCACGTCATATTCTTGTTTTTGCATGCACAGATCAAGTATTCCAATACTGCTCAAGCTATGTCATGCACTCCTTGCCTTGGACCATAACCCATGTCTACTTCTTACCATCATTGTGTAAAAAACTATTTATTAAACTCTCCAGTACTGAGTTCCAAAAGAGGCAAACCCACTGTCTTTATCCAGGTCTGTGATTATCAACAGATTAAAAGACTTGCCTGACAAAAGTTGTAAATTCTAGGCAGACACCCGAAATCAGCTAGAAACTTCTGTAGAGAATGAATCAATCCTCATCATCACTGTAGGTAGAAAACACAAGGAACAGAATCATCTGACATTCACTTTGGAATAATACACATTCATTTCTATGTTTTTTGTGTAAGAGTAACTCACATTTACAGGAATACATTAGAAAATCTATTTTCCTTTGTTCTCCCAAAGTAATGGCACTCACATGCACAGCTCCTGGGCCTGATTCATCACTGCATTACTTCACCTTTATTTCAGGAACTCCATTTATAGTGCAGCAACAACATGAACTATGATTCCTGTCTATGATGCTCTCAAAAGTAAAAGGATAGGATGGCCTTTTAGGGGCCTCATGACTTAGGACTCAGTTGCCCAATTCCCTGTTTGATGTTCCTCTGTGAGACCAACTTCCCAGGATGGCAGGGCTCTGCAATTCCCAAAAAATTGCTTCTTCCTCCCTTATGCTGAGCAGCCAAAACAAAAGGGCATTTAGCTCCTTAGTTAATTCAGAAATTTCTAGTAATGTGAGAAAATGCCCTGCCAAAGAATTCCTAGCTTCTTCAATCATCAGTGTATATTATCAATTATTTTGCAGCCAGCTGAATGTAGTGTGTTTTCACAGCCAAAGTAATGCCCCTGAAAGCGTCTGAATTTGTCAATAGTTAAGCATTGGAATAACTTTACTGACAAGGATTAGCTCTCTAAGATTCAACAATGTAAGATAAGAACTGTAATTCTGGAATGTAACAACATGCACATCATTTAAGTCAAGCTAGACACTGCACCTGGCTGTGAAGGACTCAGGGAAAAAGGAAGTTTTCTTTTGACCTCAGATAATCATTATATTTATTATTGACATTACGATAATGTCCCATAGCTGTAACTAGCTCTCATTAGCCAAGGTACTGTACAAATATATCAGACTATTAAATCCTTGTAAAGGAAGTGTACATACATTTTGAAACATATAAAAATGAGGAACCTGTTAATTTTATTTCACCATAATTGACAGTCTTTTAAAACCTTAATACTGTAATAACAAATGGGGCTTGAGTGTGATCATTGTTACTCTTGTGTAAAGCCATAAGAATGTCATTCATTTAGACCTCAACAAAGAGGCTGAAATGCATACTGCTGGTGTGAAGTATAAACACTATCAGAGGAATATTATTAAGGTTGCAGTGTCAAGGATTTTGAATCTTACAGAAGAACTTGTATACCTAGCTGCCACCTGAGACACTTCAACACAAACAGAACTGCTGATGAACCCCAGAAACAACTACATTTTCTCTTCTCTGCCCTTTCCCGCAACATCACCAAGGTGCCCTGACTTCTATCAGTTGACATGTATTTTTTCCTCTGCCTAAAACTAAAATTGTTCTTAGGTGACTGGCTCCAGTAATATTTTGTTCAGAGGAAACATGGAAAAGAGTATTTGTACTGCACAGTACAGGGACACTTGAGGCAGCTGTGATTGGTACTGCTCAGATACAGAAATGGTACAGCTCTCCAATCAAACTTACCAATTTTGGGGCAGATTTACTGCATAATCCTCTGCCTCACTGACACAGCATCACAAATCCCCTCCCTCCTCCAAGGGCTGCCATCACTGCTCGTGGGGCTGGCATCTCAATACCAAGAGGCTGCTCAGCTAAATTTTATTGCCACTAACTTATAAAGAAAGTTGCTCATAAAGATGCAACTGCTTGGCATGTTCAAATCACCATCTCCCAACAGCTCAAATCTTGGGCAAAAGGAGCTATTCAAGGAAGAAGCACCAGTTGCGTTCCTGACACACCCTGCCAGATTTCAAGTTCCTTCCTCCAGGCACAGAATGGTGAGGATGTTCGAGGAAACAGTAACAGATTTTGTTACACAGACAAAAAAAAAAAAAAAAAAAAAAAAAGGATTTTCTTCAGAAAAAAAGATGCAAGTCTTTTAGGATGACATTTTCAGAGGGATATTAATTTCTTTTCATCTTTAGAGACCAGCCTGAGGCATTTATATTCAAGTCCAAACAAAGTCTAGCAAAGCTGTAAACATCTGAAGTCTTTTTCAAGAGGAAGAATTGGCCCACATTAATAAAAGGCATTGTCTACTGTCTGCTCTGACAGTAATTCACAAATATAAAAAATATTTCCTTCACATACAGTAGCATGTAAAATTTCACTTAAAACACAAAACATGAGTGAAGGATTGTAAAGTTTGTGTGTGAAACTCTAATTTGTTCTTCCTGGTTTTTATTCAAGAAATCAGACATATTTTGTATTTGTTTATAACAAAACCATCTTGTACAGAATTTGAGTATTACTCAGTTCCTGATGCTTAAATGGAATATCAGCTCAGTGCTGGGCTGAATTTCAGCCTAGATGAGAGATGCTGTGTTATGTTTCTTCATAAAGAGCAAGGTTGGCCTAGAAACCGACCAAACAAATTAATTTGGTAGAAATATTGACACAAAAAATGCAGTTTATATCACTGATAACACAGTAAATCCCAATCAGTCAAGCAATAGCTGAAGCCTCATTGATCCTGATTGGGGTTTTTTTATGTTAGTAGGTCTCCAGGAGACTTAAATTGAGACACTTTGACTTTCTAGCGCTATGTTTAGTTCAGAATTCTATAACATTATTGTATGCAGGAAAAAAGGAACTAAAAACCCACATATGTCCTTAATAGTCTCTATGTAGAGGCAGATAATGTCTTCAAGGTTTTCAAGAGCATTACGATCACCAGTCTGCAGCAGAGACTCCACCTGGCAGTCTCTACTTCTATACTGATTTATATCTTTTGAGTGTCCAATCTACCAACTGAACAACTAACACATTTTCACAAATACTAAATACTAGCGCTTCCAGTCTGGTTTTGGTAGGACACCATTTCATAACAAAAGCAAAAATTGCCACCTTCAAACTATAAAGAAATTTTGCCCTGAGTAAACTGAGTGTCAGCCAGCAGTGTTTTTCAGATGGCTTTACTTGCAAATGGGAATTTATTTCCTACAGAGTTGAGGTCAGTAGGTAAAAAAAGTTTAAAAAACAGACTTCTGTAATGCCCCAGAACATGGTTTTAACAGAAAACCAGAGAAGTTCACTGAAATGGAATTCTGGGAGTTAAGCAAGGACATTGACCATTTGAGAAGGTGGAAGATCTTGGTAGCAGGACTTTGCAAAACACTTGTGTCTCTGGCAAAATGAGGAAAGTGCTTCACAATGGTCTCTACATTATGGTAAACAGACCTCCCACGTAGTATCATTTTATGTGCTAGTATCTACACTTCTGGAACAGCTTAAGGATGGGGGAGTGCCAGCATTTTTGCGTGCTTCCTGCATCCTGGGGATGGCAGCTGTGAAATACAGCAGGGCGCACTTTCTGTTGCATCTCTCATATATAGTCGTGAATGCAGCTTCTGTCACTGGGAAATATTTCCTAAGCAGACTCCATACCCCCATTTTCCATCTGATAATCATCTCCTTGTGTTTGTGGTAAGTCAACATCCTTCATCTTTGCCTTATGAGGAAAAGTTATGGCTGTAAGCACTTCAAAATTCCCTTAGTGGTTGCAGATCCCTATGATAACAAACAACAGAAAGCATCTAACATGCTTTTTTCCTTTCCTTACAGAGACAAGCAGTTCACTCAGAAGAGGGCAGCTCCCATGCCAGCTTTCTGTCTGTACTATCTACGAAGTTACAGCACATGCTTATCTCTCAAATTTGGCAGTGAAGAAAGGAGACGCATGATGCAGCACTATCCCTTTCTGGCTGTTCCAGGTGGAAGAAAGGGCAGCGTTTGTATAACCCAAAGTCATCACACACTGTAAGAGTACACTGGTGGGTACCCCTTATTTCCTTTTGGCTATGAGGTGTTAGGAGCAAATTCAGACACTTTGCTTGAATGCAGCATCTCACTGGAGTCCCAGGAGTCACTCATATGCACTACTACATAATGGAGAGGTCTGGCCCCCTACTTGTGTTTGTGGGGTAACTGAGCAACGCTGAGCACGCACACCCGAGGTCTAGGGGGGCACTGAACTGAGTTTAGCAATTTGTTCCACCATCTTCACTTAGGCAAAGCTTTCAGTGATTTATAGCAGTGTGGAGAGAGGGTTTCAGCTGTAGTTTTCTTTAAATGTTCACATGCAATTGTTTTTCCTGGAGTTCTGAATAAAGTGTCATCACGCTTCTCAGCTGGGAAAAATTTTTGGATAAACTATTCAGAGAAGCTGAAAAAATGTCCTCCAGACATATGACTGTTAAACCCTGCTTCAGTTTTGGTAAAAGATCTGCCTTGGTCCAACACATTTTCCATCTCACCCCTTTCCTCACCACTCCCCTTTCTTCAAAGAGGGAGTCAGTGCCCTGTGATACTGGATGGGCCCAAAGGAAAGGCTGCTTCCTCACACCTGCCTTCCCTATTTGCAGCAGCAGAGTCCTGGGTGCTACAGAGAGAACTCAGGGAAGCCACATGGAGCCAGATCTACACCGAGACAGGGAAGAGAGATGGGGAATAAGGTCATCTGCTAGGAACTGGAAAGAGGACAGCAGTAGTATTTTCTTACTTCTTCCTCTCATATAACTTTCTTATAGCTCACTATAACTGACTGAGTCTTCACTGTTCTTCACTGTGAAAACAAAGAGGACCAGAAAGGCTTAAGGCTGGAAGAAAGAGGAGTTGATTTAGGAAACATGAGGAAAGTAGCAAGAGAGTAACAGAGAAAGGAGGGTAAGAAAAAGAACGGGAAGTCAGAACTGTGGAGCTTAGGAAAAAGGTCAGTGGAAGAATACAAGGCATAAGGGGAAGAGCAGCATTAAAAAGCACAAGAATAATTATGGGGAAAGAGAAAATTATGGCTACAACAACAAAACCTGGAAAGACTTAGAAGACACTTTGAAGGTGGCCATTGAGTGATTTGAAACGGTGCGAGTGGGAAAGAGGAATGCAAGAAGGGGAACCACCACAATGAGTTACATGTCATTAATGCACAGAAACTGAAAAGCAAAGTGCTAGCATCTAGTGTGCACCCAAACATTTTCTTTAGGAAACCTTCGCCTTAGCAGAGCAAAGGGGACATGGATGCCACAGGACACAATTTCATCCTTTGTAATTAAGGTAGAGATGGGTCATGTGAGAAAGCCCTGTTCACTCCTAAGGGAGTTTTCTTTCCTAGTATTTCCATAGCTTCTGAAAGATTTCCATACCACACATTACCACATTATAATATGAAGCAAGTTGGAATTTTGTTAGCTGCAAAGGGGGAATATTTTCTTCCCCCCTATACTCATCAGGCCCGTCCCTACAGGCATGAAGGATTTATTCTTTCCTTTACAAATTACTTCACCAGCTGAGGAACTGCAATAGTTGCCAAACCCTCCAGAAGACTGAGACCTCTGCCCCATCCCAGCAAGGCTGAAATGAGACAGGGGAGAGAGGAAGCGAATTATTTTAAAACAAGTGCTGCAGAGGCAGAGGTGGTATGGCCAGGACAGAGGAACAGGACACACACTGCAGGAGCAAGCAGAGCCCAGCCTCAGAAAAGCTGATAAGTTCTTATGTAGGATGAACTATTCCCTGCACTATGTTGGGACAGAGGTACTTAGGAGCCTGTGTGGGGACAGTGAACTTTGCTGGTGAGAGCCCTCACCACTTTTCCCTCCAAACCACTTGTAACTCAGAGCCAGCACGTGACTGTGAACACCTCCAGCAAAACCAGAGGTTAAACCACGTTGTGAGTTGGCTCCAATTCTGTTTCGGGGTTGCCTATGACCAAAGTTGTCCTCGCCTAGTCCTGGTTCAAGCTCAGCCAACGGGCTGAAACAGCCCTGGTTCAGGCCTTGCTAAAGGAAAAATCTGGAAACAGTTTTCAGCCTGACTGCTCTATGTGTGCGCATCTGAGCAAAGCTGGTTTTCTGTGCTTGCTTGTCGTGAAAAATGATGAATTGCAGAAGTACCCATTTGGTGTTAGTCATTTGGTGCAGCAGGAAGGAAGCAGGAAGCCCTTCTGAGCATTAACTTTTCAAAGCAGTTTGCAAAGAGAGCCAAGGCTCTCCTCCCTTGGGCTCCATAGCCGCTCACTGCTCTTTACGCTCTCACCTTAACGGGCACCTAGTCACAATTAATATTCACAACCCCTGCAGCCGGAAATATTTGCCCGGTGCAAACAGCTGAGGCATTTGGTGTCAGCCCTTTCTCTGTTCAAGGCGTGCTAAAAAGAGGGAGGGAAGAGGAGCCCTTCACTTGCCAAACGGGAGAGGCCTGATTGCACTCAACAGGTTCAGTTCACGCTGTGACCCTGCCCGGCTTCCTGCTATTCAGATGTGTTACTTCCCCTTTGTGGTAATGGCCTGTGGCAGCCGGCCAGAAAACACTATTAATTTCAGAAGTGGCCTGACAACAAACCCACAGCGAAACGAGAGGAAGTGGCGGGGAGGCCATCTGTTAACTTCAGCAGAACAGTAGGGACACAGCTATGTAGGTTCTACAGGGAAAGCAGATTAATAATCCACAAAGAGGAAACTGGCTAAAATTATCCACAGACCATATTAAAAAAAAAAAAAAAAAAAAAAAAAAAAAAAAAAAAAAAAAAAAAAAAAAAAAAAAAAAAAAAAAAAAAAAAAAAAAAAAAAAAAAAAAAAAAAAAAAAAAAAAAAAAAAAAAAAAAAAAAAAAAAAAAAAAAAAAAAAAAAAAAAAAAAAAAAAAAAGGGAGTCACTTGAGCTGCAGCTGGACAGGAAATTGCTAGAGCTGCTTGCAAATCTCCACTTTGAACAGAGCAGCATAGGGAATGCCAAGAGCGGAAACCGTTCAAAACTGGATTAGCACAAGCCAAGTTCAACTGCAACCCACTTCTACTTTCACAGTTTATGCACTCAATCTAGGCCACTACTGCATGAGACACTGACTCACTTTTTTCCCATGTCTTGTTTGCATTTCATTTCACACACTTGCAGTTTCTAAAATTACTTGAAATGTGCTCTGGCTGCCAGGAATTCTGCAGAACCTCAGCCGACAGCCCCAGCTGTAGCATCAGCCCCTCACCATGGTACTGCACAGATTTTGGCACCACCTTACTTTGGATCACTTTTTATCAGGAAGGATATTAATGACTATAAGTTGCAGCAGGAAGCTTTGCAATTGCTATAATCCCTCTTTTTCCTTCTGCAGACAGAACTACTTGAAGGGTCCAAAAAGGAAATAAGGCTATACAGAGACTTTTCCTCCATGCCTTCATTAAGTTGCAAGATAGCTGAATGGTAACAGAAAAATAATTTACAGGCTGCAGACTTGTTGATGAATCTCTGTGAAATGAGTTCTACCAGACAGCTAAGGAAAGCACAATCCCATCTCCTGGCATTTGTAGTAGAGTGACCAAAAGTCATAAACAAACCCAGAAAACAGCAGCTCCTTATTCTTAGAAATAAAAATAATAATAATAATAATAATAATAATAATAATAATAATAATAATAATGAGAAAAAACCCTCATGGTCCAGAGTCAGGTGCATCCTCAGGATTGCAAAGAGATGCTGGGCTATTTTGCAATTTATGTTAAGGCCTTCAAAAGTATTCCCTTCATAAAAGCAAGAGAAGAATCCAGCACATGCACTCTTTATTCCTTCAGGCACCAGTGGACCAAAGGGGTAATCGAGGCTTTATTGTCTTAGAGGTTGTACAAAAGCTATTGAAAGCAATCATTACCTTTAAACATAACCATACGTGTATATGCAATTAATCACATCCACACAGAGGCGAAAGGGGGAATAAACCAGCCAGGTTCTCCATAGCCAAAAATAGTTATTTATTTATTAATAATTTAAGGTTTTACATTCTTATAATAAATTCCATCTTAAAACTTTTACACTGTGAATTAGACTCTCCCTTATTGGCAACCATGTGCAGGTTCACTGTGCGTACACGCAGGTACAAATGTTCGCACATACTTCCAGTTTTATTTAAAAAAAAAAGATAAAGACGCAAAATATTGCATTTGAGGTGAAGCTCCCTGAAGAATTTGTACAGAGGTAATGCACTGTTTAGCACATCTGAAAGTCTTAAAAAGTGATCAAAAATCTTTTGCATTCAAAGACAAACCTCCTCCCAGATGATCTATTTACAAAAGGTAAGGCAAAAAATTAATTTAATTTAAAAATATATATATATGTATCATGTGGAACCTACATCAAAAGCATGAGAAAAAAAAATCACCACAAGGAAAAGATATATGAAAGAAGAGACTCTACTTGCTCACAAAACATGATTTGCAAACTTCTCACCATTGCCATTTCTCCCTCATGGAAAGCTTGCTTCAATTGAAGAATAAAATCCAGCATGCTGCAAATATATTCTTTGCCATTAAAAAAACCCCAACAACAACAACAAATAAAGCAGGATTTATGGAAAGAACAAAAACACAGGTGTCCCTTGAATTGATTTTTTGAATACATGTGAATTTAAAAAAAAAAAAAAAAAAAAAAAAAAAAAAAAAAAAAAAAAAAAAAAAAAAAAAAAAAAAAAAAAAAAAAAAAAAAAAAAAAAAAAAAAAAAAAAAAAAAAAAAAAAAAAAAAAAAAAAAAAAACGCAAATTGATTTAAGGTTAAATATTTACACTGATCAAGTAGAATACTACCAAACTCCCAGCAAACAAGTACTCCAAATACACTAAGCTGAAATCTCTTTCTTTGGCTCCTCTAAATTAAAACAAACAAACAAAAATAACCAGTCTTCACTGAAGACATAGATGTATGTCACAGATCTGAGAGCAGAGAGGGTAGAAGGACAGTTCCAGTCTCCAGAGAACCCGTGCCCAGCCTGTCCAGCCTCACCCTATCCCCCTGGAAGTTCTCAGACCCAAGCCACTGCACAAGCAGGGATGAGCACACTGCCCACCTGCTGCCTGCTCTCTGTGGTCCTGCCCAGAGAGCTTGCCACATTCCCTCCCTTTGCAATAGCCGATTCCATACTGTGTAACCTTTCCTTGCCTTGCAGCTGCTTTTGATAGCAGAGGCCAGAAAAAGAGAAAGCTGCATTCCTTTATCACTGCCAAAGAGAAATCATTGAGGAGTGATCCCATGAAATGGACAGGAGAAGGGAGGTGGTAGGAGCTCACGTGGATTGCAGGGAATCCACTTGGAAGACGTTCTGGTTGGAAGGGGTGGTGAAGTACAGCTGCTGGTTCGGCACTCTATTGTCACAGGGGCTGCTCAGTCCCAGAGTCCTCTCAAAGTCCAGCAGCTGGCCCATGAAGTTGAAGTTGGGTGAAATGTTGGACTTCTTCATCTTGACAATATCATAGGCATCATTCATGGACAAGTTCAACTTCTGCATGAGGTAGGCCACCGTCACTGTGACCGAGCGGCTGATCCCTGCTAAGCAATGCACCAGGACTCCACAGTTCTTCCCCCGTGCTTCATCTGTACAGAGACAGAGGCAGAGAAGGACATGTAACACAGGGGCTTGGTAACTGATCTCTCAGCACAAATGAGATTAGTATCAAGTAGAAAGTAAGGACGACGCTGATCTCAGTAGTCAGCAGTGCAACTCAAGAGTTAACTTTAGTGGCTTAAAACCAGGACAAGAGGAGAATCCACTCCCCTTAGTACCCGAATCCAAGAGCTGAGAAAGCTAAGAATGAGACAAAGGGAGCAGGACACGCTGCATGACACTGTTTTAATGTCAGTTTTAAAAGACACGCTTTTGCCCGCAGATTTGCCTTTACATTCTTACAGTCCCCTTGCCTCAGCATGGAAATCCTGCAATATGTCACTGAATGGCTTTTATACAGACCAGCAGACTGCAAAGGTCTATTAAATTATTCTCCAACTGTTGTGCAGCTAACAATGGAGGTATTCAGGCATTTTAAAAGAATGAGGGAAGTCACAGGGGACAACCCATTAGGAGGAACAGGATGTCAACATTGGTTGAAAATGGGTTCCTTTGTAATAGGAAATGCATTACAATGCCTGGAGATTAGTTTCTTTGTGGCTTCCAGCCCACATTTCTTCCTGCTGGGCTCAGATTACCTACATTCTCCACTATTACCGGTATCATTCAACCGGATTACAGCACAGCTTCCCAACAGATGCGATGCCCACTCCACCGCACCCCGATGGGTTGATTTTACTCCTCCCCGAAACTAAGGAGAGTGCACATTTCAACCAGAACTCTTTAGGCCCAAGGGGACGGGTTTCCAGAGCTGATGGGTGATGTCTGAGGGCTGGCTGATCGAGGCACAGGGCCCAAAGGGTATATTATTATTACCACGAGATTTAATTAAAGCTCTGACTATACACTTGCCAGGGATATCGTTTATGAATAATTTGCATTTAAAAGCTAAAGTTAGCTTTCCAGATAGTTTCTTTTTGTTATATTGCTCTTCAGTAACCTCAAGAAGAAACAAAAAAACAAACAAACAAAAAACCCAATAAAAATAAAACCAACAAAAAAGGACAAATAAGCCTTCAACCCTAGGCTCATTTGCCCCCCACCCAGCCAGCAAATGATTTAAGATCCCTCATCCTTCAAATGCTCAGTCTCCAGGTCTACCACAAACGGCTCAGGGAGGAAATCCACAGGCAGAAAAACCAGGTATGCTTTGGCAACCTGCAAAAGTCGCTTACAATTCACCGGGGCTCCTCAAAAACCCCACAAACAATCCCCAACCGCCCCTCAACTTAAGCCAGCTTTAAAAACAGAAAAGGGGGCATCCTCCAGAGACTGCCATAAACACTGCTACTGCTTCTCGCCCGAAATCTCCCCAAATTCTGCCTCCTGACGTACAGCTGTTAGCAAATAACCAGGTCTCACCTATAAAGGAGATGGCCTCAGGAAAGAACTGAGACAGATTTTGGCTCCAGTGGTCAGAGATCGGAATCTGTTTGTACTTGAATTCGCCGGCATTTTCGAAGAGATTGGGCAGGTTAGGGGTAACATTCAAGATGTACTTAATGCCGAACTCTTCTAAAACGTCCAGATTAGTGGAGTCCTTGGCACAGCCTAAATAGAGGTAGGGTAAAATTTCCACCGGGAAGGAAGGCTGGTTGTTGGAGAGAGGGCTGCCATCGGAGTCGGTGGCACTATTGGGGTCTCTGTCAATGTCAGATTCAACGTCTGATGATGAATCGGAGCTGATTCGGAGGCCTCCCAAGCCCAGGACTGGCAAAGGAGGAGAGCTGCTGCTACACGAACTGTCTAGGTTAGTTTCGCAGTGCAAGGCGAACTCGGCCTGGAACTTGCTAAAACCACCTGGAATAAAAAGCAAAGAGGAAAAAAAATGCAGTAAATATATAAGACGGTAAGTCGACTTACTTCCCTGGTACAGCCCTGTCTGCAAAGGGACGTCTGTTTCGCACCCTCTCGAGCTCCGGGAAAAAGAAGAAAAAAAAATGTCACGCTCACGCAAACAGACTAACTTAAAGGAAAGGCTAAGAAAATCCTCCGCTGCGGCCGAGGGCTCAGCACATTCGAGATTAAAGCTCTGTACCGCTTTGCCCTGCGGGGACCTCTGAAGAAATGTCTCGGCAATTCCTTCTGCCAGACTCATGCTGGGATCCCCGTTAGCCCTGTCTTCCCCACGCTGCCATAGCGATTCCAGATCTCGAGGTCTCCCTAAGCCGAAGCGAGTACAGGGATGGCGGGGGGAGGGAGGGGGGAAATGAAGCAGACGGAAAAGCCCCCTATACAGATCGGTGCCCTCCTGGCACGTCAGTGCACTGCCCAGAGGACGCTGCAGACTCATCCCCCGCTCTCTTCCCCGGGCAGAGAGCCTTGGGGCTCGGTCCCCGTCCCCTACAGCCCCGGGCCCTAGGCAGAGATCTCTCCCCCAACCCTGGGCGGCCTCTCTCACCTTCCAGATAAAATGCCTTGCAGCCTTCATCTTTGAGGCGCTTGAGGAGCAGCCCCAGCACGGACTCGCCGCCCGTGTTCTCGTTCCAGTCGCGGCTGTGCTCGTCGTACAGTACTACCGTGTCGGTGCCACACCGGCGGGCGAAGCGCTCCCGATCCTCCTCGCTGCTGGCGACGAGGGACCGCAGGGGCAGGTTGCCCTTCTGCAGCCGCCGCAGCATGATGCCAGGAATGGCCACGTTGATGGCCGACTCGATATGGGACGACTCGTACAACTCCTGCGGCCGACAGTCCATCAGCAGTAGCCGGTCGTTGCCCATCTCCAGCTGCTCGTTCAGCCACGCCACCGATTTACTAATCGCCATTTCCGATGCGAAAGGGACGGGTCTGAACGTATCTAGCATGAGGAAGGACGGGGGGAGCGGAGCGTGCTCTGGAAGCGCCCCTCTCTCTCACAGAGGCATGCGGCTGGCTCGGCGGGCGGGCTGCACCCCACCAACTCTGCACAACTTATCTCCCTCCGCCCCAGGAAAATGAATCACGCAGCCCCCCCCTCGTCGCCTCCCCCGCGCCGGGCGGCGGTGGAGCCACGGGGAGGGAGAAGCACCGCTGGCCCCGGCGTGTGTGTGAGTGTGTGTATGTGTGTGTGTGTGTATGTGTGTGTGTGTGTGTGCGCGCTTGCGTGCGCGCAGCCAGCCTGCCCTGTCTCCTCTTTTTTCAATCAATGAATCCCTGAATGAACCTGCCTAATCGCCCCTGCAGCCCGAGCCCTTGGGCTTTTCCTCCGCCACGAGTGAATGAAATCCAATTAACGTGCCGCCGAGAGAGGCTCCCCGGTCCAGCACGGAAACACCACGGCGGTGCCAGTGCCCCTTCCCTTGCTCAGCTCAGCTCCCCTCCCTCCCCTCCCCTCGCCTGCCTCGCCGGCTGCCGCCCGCAAGCCCCTCGGCCGCGGCCCCGCGCAGCGCTCGGCTCTCAATGGGCACAACCGCGGCCCCGCTCAATGGATACATTCTCCGGCGCAGCCAATGGGGGCGCGCGGAAGGGGCTGTTGCCGCGGCGACGGGCCGGCTGGAACAGGTTGTGTTGATGAATCGTTAATGAGTTTGTCATTCACAAAAACGGAAAGGAATTTCCGCTCCGGATAAGCCGAGTGCAAACAAGCGGCAGCCGCGGCGCGGCGGGCGGGGGCGGCGGGGGCAGGTGAGGGGGCGCGGCCCGCTGCTCCCCTTTCCCTCCGCCAGCACCAGCCGCAGGGTGGCCGCCGCAGCCGACGGAACAAATGGCACTTTTTCTTTTCTCTCCCTCCATGTTTTCGCTCCCTAAGTCAGACCCCGCGGGGGCCGGCCGTGTCCCCCCTAATTTCCCCGCGATGATCGTGGCCCGGCTTTTCATTAGGGCGTTCCGGGAATCCCATTTTTAGGGAGGCGGTTGGGCTCTGTCCTCGGCTGATCCCCACGCGGGTGAAGGGTAAACCCCGAGCTAATCTCTTCCTACGCGGGCCGGCTTTATTCGCTGCCCGCAGCGCAGCCGGGGAGCCGGCGCCGCCGCAGGAGCTGCCTCTGGGCACTGCTGCTGCAGCTCGGGCGGGCCACCCCAAAAACGTGACCGGGGAAAGTGTCCCGCCTCGGCCTGGCCGCCTCCTCCAGGTAGCCTGTAATCGAGTCGCGCTCGCCCGGCTTCGGCGTGAGCCCTTCGCCAGCGCCGAGCCCGCAGCCACCCCCGGGGCGTGGGAAGCGCCGGCACCGCCGCCGGCACAGCGGGGTCCGGCCCGGCCCGGCCCGTGGGGCCCCTTCGCACCTGGCGGCGCCCGCCCTGGCGGCCCCGGCCGCCCCACCGGCTCCTCCGGGCGCGGCCCCTCCGTCGCCGCCGCCGTCCTGTGCTTCGCCCCGGGCGGGCGGAAGAGCACTGCGGGCCCCGCCGTACCGGGCGGCGGAGGGGAGGTGGCTGCGCTCGGGGCCCGTCGGAGCGGCGCCGGGGTAGCAGGGACCGAGCGGGGCCGGGGGCGGTTATTCCAACGTGCGTGTTACCAAGTGGGTAAGGGAAAAGCGAAGAGCGACAATAAATCGGGAGAAGCCTGGCCTAAATGCTAATCCCGCCGCCAACATCTGCTTGGAAGTAAAATTGTTCAGGAGAGGCTAATCTCTCTTCCACTGCTGCTACGCTTCAGGGCTCGCTATTTTTAACCGCAGCTGAAGGAGGTTCTTTAGGTAGCGAGTGGCTGGAGACTGTGACCCTGGGAACAGATAGTGGCACGGACAATCCTGTATATTCCGCACAGGAAACATCCGTGATGATAATTAAACTTGGCACGTCAGTCGGTGCAGTTTGAAGCAAGGCTGTCACCCAGATGGCATTAACAACATCCTCCCCAGCAGGGATTTTGAGAGGATCCCTGCTTGCTACCTTTTCAGAGGCTTGAATGTGGGACTGAAGTATTACACAAACCTTGCTCTGCCCCTAAGCCAGGAGATTTCCTGGGGCTGATATTCAATTCACTGGATGCACACCACACACCTTGTCCGCGCCTCAGTGGGGACAAATGGTCCAGTCCATCTTGCCCACTATGGACCTGCCCTCTCTTGTCAGAGTTTCCAGGCTGTTCTTACCAGGTGCTTCACTTGCTGTTCAGCTCGCTATATTCAGGGTAGGGTGTTTAAATGTCCAGAGCAGCAGAACAGGGACAGATCAAAGCAGAAACCAGGAGCCTTTGATTTTATTTATTTAAGTTTGAGTGTGGATTTTTTTGTTTGTTTGTTCGGGTTTTGGGTTTTTTGTTTGTTTGTTTTGTTGTTGTTGTTGTTGTTGTTTGTTTTTTTTGGGGGGGGGGAATACCTGCCTAGTAGTAATGCAACAATAAGTAATGATATAATTTAAAGACATTTTTATCATTAGTACTCTCAGATCTGATTGAAATACTATGAGAATTAAAGGTTAGGTATATGAAGGCAATAAGATGTTAGATAAAATATACTCCAGAGAGTTGTATTGCCAAAGTGGAGCTGGAGACTTGTAATGGTGGTGGCTGTAGCCAGCTCATTGCATGGCAGCAGTTTAAGGGTGGCATTTGGTGAGCTGGGATCCAGGCAGGAGATTTTGCAGCAGAGTTCAAGTCAAATACAAATAGCTCCCTTTATTTTTAGTAATATCTCTCACTCAGCACACATCAGCTGAAGAACTCTAAAGGAGAATGAAAACTATATACCACCTTGTTGTCTTTGTGTTTGCATGCATGTATGCAATCGGTTTTCCTCTTTCTGTCTGAAACAGTCTGTCCTGTCAGTCACTGAGGGATACTGGAGCAGATTCACTTAACCATGCTACCATTTGATGCTTTGTCAGAGACCACATACACAACACAAGCTTCCCCAGGAGATCACCTGTCCTTCAACTTCCTGCAGCTTTTATAGTACCTGGGCAGTAAGAAGAGCCTATTCCTGTCAGCCATGATCCCTTCATTCATTCAGTTGTTAGCAGTCAGCTTTTGAACCCTGAAATAGTCATTTCTGGAAGGGGAGGGGGTGTTTATTTATTTTTATTTTGTTGAGTTTTTTTACTTCCTTGCCAGCAAATAAGACTTCTTCAGTCCAGCTCAAAGCTGATTAATCACAAATATCCAATTTTACTGGCTTTTGGACCATACACCTTTTGTCCATTCTTAGCATGTGTAGAGGCTCCAATAGATCTCTGCCTATGACCTGAGCTTGTCTTGGCCAGAGATGCAGACACAGAGGACAAGAGCATTGCATTAATGGTGGCAATTAGAGTTTAGTGTTGCTTTGCCCAATTCCGTCATGTCTTCCTGTAATAGAACCTCTGGCCCTGAATTAGACAGACTGGCTATCTACATAGTGTAATGGGAGAGAGAAGTACCCAAAAGGCAGGTATCTATGACATTTTGAAACCAGGCCAACTGGGCCTCTCTGAGATGCTTCACAGTCTCATATACTAAGGCAGGAATGCAGAGGCATCCTCAGAAGGCTAAGTACTGATGAAGTTTCTCCTTGCCTTAGACATGAGGGATGAGAATTTTTTTTCTCATGTAAATGCTTTCTTCTTCTAAAGGTACAAGTTCATGCCTCTCTTCTACTTGATTTGGGGAAGAATTTGATAGGAGTCTGTCTCTCTATGAAAAGATGGGGCATAAAGTAAATAGGAAAGGTTTTTCTGCTTTTTTGGTCAGACCTTTCCCATGTTGCATCAATCAGTATTTATGAGAGCAGGGACTCCAACCTTGGTTTTCCACATCCCACTGATGACCTGAATCAAAAAGGCAGAAACATCATCTGTATCTGAACTGCTTAAACTTGGGCAAACGCAGTACTTTCTGGGATTGCCTAGTGAAGAAGGCCAAGGAGTGTGAAACGTGCTGGCATCAGGATTTTGGCTGAGATGCCAACTCAGCTCAACTCTGGAAATGCAAGAGCTTGGAAATGTAGTGAAGACAGGTTTGTCCACTGACAGGTCATACTTAGGCATGAATTTTGAGGATCATGACTGTCAGCTTTGACTGGAACAGCAAATGCCTGTGATTCAGCTAAATGGTCATTCAGCTTTAGGTGTTGGAAGTTGGAGGTTCACATTTTACCTATATTTATTTCTCTTATTTATCATTTTTAGGAAGTCATCAGAGAGGACAAACTGCACTTGAGTCACTCAGTTCCCTTCACTGTCTCTAAATGATGCCTAGTGGAACCAGCCCTTACTTTTACATGCTTACCTTACAGTGTGTGAGATTCTCACCTTCAGGTTTATCTGGAAGTCCTTTATACAGTTCCTTTTAATTTCACTAAAGGTAAGAATCAGTGTATGTCTGTGTTGGTTTGTGTGAATGGTCAGTTTGAAAATAGAAATACACAAGTCCTCCTAGAGCAAACTACCAATAAAGTACAGTGCCATTGGTGCAAAACTGGTTAGTGCAAGATGTCTCAAAGAGAGAACAAAAGCACCATATAAAACATTTTATTTGTTTTATGTAAAGCACAAACAATTTATGGAAATTACTTCTAACTGGTTATTCAATGTCCAATTATTCACATCTAAAATAATTATTGAAGTTGGAGAAATAAAACACTTGAATGACTCCATTTAGGAAATCCTTTTGATTCAAGTGCTTTCCTTGAAACGGCAAATAGCTGGATGACTTTGAGCACATATTTAATTGTGCCTGGTAATAAAGTAATGTAATTAGCAATTACTTAGGAATGATGCTTTAAAATACTTAATAGCTATTACAGGCATGCATTTATTTAAGAAGTTTTATTTTCTTTTGACTTCTCATGGCATAAACAAAGTTCCATTCTAAATGCAGCTCATACGCGAGTTCTTCAAATTGTTCCTTAGGGTGGGCAAAGGTGAGCAGTTTTGTTTGACAGCAGCTCGCTACTGAGTGTTGGATTCTCTACTTAGAGGATAAAACTAAGCTTGTAGGAGGGCAGCATGAAGCACACATATAGCAAGCCTCATATTGGGCAAGCGCAGAGGCAAGCACTCTAATATTTTTTTCTTCTTTTTTTCTTCCCACCACATGCTGCCATTTGTAGTGACAGTTTTGGTGGCACTGACCTGTGTATCACTTCACAGTGGTTTACATTCTGCTGGCAAAAGAAATGTAGCACAGGTGGGCAGCTCTCTCTTAAAAATAATAAATATGATGAGAACAGAAGGCTGCATGTCTGCACACTTTCCTTATAATTAATTACATGTTAATTTGATAGCTTTCAAATAAAAAATGGACTGTATAATAGAGGGAAAAAAAGCATGCTAAATTATAAAAGTGGTATGGTGACTGTGATTGCATAAAAATACAGACACACCAATAAATTAGTGGCAGTGATTAAATTAATAAATTTGCTTACTGGTTAGGATGCAGATTTGTATGGTTCTGTTACCTTAGCTAAGGAATAGAGTAATTCCTATTCAAAAGTCATGATCCATGGTGCAGGAATATTGTGCTATTTGTATGGGGACAACAAAGTGCTTATGTTGTTTCTTTGCCAATACCAAAGAGTTCAGCAGTGTCCAGAGTGTTTTCATGCTGTGCAGGCTGATGTGTTTCTCCCTGCTGTTGCCTGCTATTCAGTGACAGTGTGTATCACAGTATACTGGGCACATACATCACACCAGATGAGGCTGCTGAGAAAATACTATAATCTCTTTAGTGCTGCCCATTTTGGCTTACTAGGCGCTAACGTGGGCTTACCTGGGGAGGCATTAGTGCTGCCACTAAAGTATGTTCCTTCAATAGCACTGTCCCATTTTCGTCCCATTCACTCATCCTACGAGGAAGCAAACCTGACAGCATCAGGGAAGCCTAGAAAGCAGCTCTCTCTTCCCAATGCTAAAGATTTTCCTCTGTGTTTACAAAATCCCCTGCTACCAAATCTCCCTCTTGTTCTGACCATGGGAATAAACCCTGCCCCTGGGATGACTAAAGGCTTGTTCTAGACCATGAACAGAGTAAACAAGGGCTGCATTTGCACAGTGTGGGGTAAATCAGCTGTGCAGAGAGCAGAGCAGGGACATCAAATTATATAAGAAAAAGATCTTCATCCTGGGACAGGCATATTCAGGAAAAGAAATGCCATACAGCTATCTTATATTCTGGTTCTAAAGAGAGGCAATTAGTAGTCCAACCTAGGCATGAACAATTCAATTTCCGCTGTCTGTTTTTCACATGGCCACTGGAATGTGTCCTGGGGACCCCATGGAGCCAAGCATACAGTTTGGTTGCAGGACATCACAGGGGGAGACACATGGACAAATATATTTCCTGGCCTCTGCAAATCCCATTTAGCACACCTGCTTTACTTTTCACAAATGAAAGTCCCTTATAGACACTTCTCCAAGGCCAGGCAGGACCTACACCAAATGGGGTAAATGCACTTACAGAAGTAAGAGTTTCCCTATTACTGAGTCTGGGGCTTTCCCTGGTGACCTAGCTGCTAAAATGTCCTACTTTGTTTGAAAAAAAAAAAAAGTCTCAAATCATATGCTGAATTTGAAGCACCGGTGGTGCTGGCTTACAGGGAATGGAATGTGACATAAGTCACTAAATCTTTGTGGTTTATTTTGCTACATTTTGCACCACCACCACCCAAAACCAAGCAAACAAATAAACAAACAAACCAAACATAAAAATAAAGCTGCCAAACTACAATGGTCTTAAGGAGTCGGTCACCACAACTCCTAAGTCACAGAGATCAACCTTGTAATTTCTCTTCATCTGGACACTTGAGAGACTGGTTGGTAGGAGAGGGAAACCAGCAGAAAGAATTTGATGTAAATAGAACAAGTGGGAAAGGATAATGTCCTAAACATGGAGCAGTATTAAAAATGTCTGGAGCGGTATTGGGCTGTGCACATTACTAGGAAGGTATATATTTAGGGTGCAGAGTCCTTTTGAAAGGCATACATCTCAAGGTATAACCATAAATGGGTATGGTAGTTCTTTCATCATATTTGATTCAGTATTTAAGAGCTTTGCAGTGTAAAATATGCCTTGAAGACTGGGAGTGTTCGAGTGTAGTCTCTGCAAATGTTGACAAGACAGTTACTGTTAAGTTTATCCTGGTTTTAGTACGCTTACATATTTATGAGAACTTAATAGTAGAACTGTCACATCCAAATACCAGGTCATCACTTGGTATGTCAGAGCACAATGACATGATGATTACAGTACTGTTCATGGTCACAGATTTTGTTACTCATTGGGCACATTTGGCACATTGGTGTAACCAACATACCACAAAGGTAAATTATATTAAAATATTACTTTCTCTGAGCAGTTTTGTAGTAGAATTGTAAAGTATAAACCATTTTCACAAATTATTCTGGCTAAATTATGGTCATAAATCTCTGTTTAAGGGTTCACAAGAGGTTGTTGTAGAGATGCATACACCCTATGCTTTCCAGGGATGTACTGAAGCCTCCTTGCTTTTGCTTGGAGGTTTTTGTTTAGTAATCTTTAAAATATTGGTTGGTTATTTCGGTTTTGCTTCTAGTCCCAGTTTGCAGCAATCTGCTTTATTTTCCATGGCAGTCCCATCAGATCAGAAAGGTTAAGCATTTCTGGATCCCAACAGGATTTGAATGGGAATAAGAAATGTGCAGGAAGCAAGGACCAGGATTTAACAATTTCCTGCTCCCTTTCCAGTCTGCAACAGATTAGTGTCTTAGCACAGGGTTAGGATGAGCTGCATGGAGGGGAGCACTTTCCTGTGGATAAGAAAGTTCATGACCAGCTATAATAATTGGATTGAGAAAGGTGAACATTACACAGCACAGAGGTCAAAATGAGTGGGTTGTAGGTACAATTGCTCCTGTATCATGTTGCAATCCAGAAGACCATGGCCAGCCCCATATGATGCCAGCCTCGCCCTTGTACGGCGCTCAGGCAGATCTTTGGAGAGCAGATATCACCTGCAGTGCTGCCATTTTTTTGCTGCTTCTTCCATGACGGGTGGACAGGATTTGAAAGATATAATTTTTTTTCCCGAGTGAAGTGTAACTTTTTTGAATCAGGGAAATCACATTAGAATTATGCTATGGATGATGCATCCTAGATGGTTAGATCTTCAGATACGTAGAGGAACACTCAGTGAGTCAGCCCTGCAATTTTTGGTGGAGCAGGTCTATTCCGGCATGTGGGTGTTCTCAGAACAATTACGTAAGTGTCAGGGTAACGAGGAACTTTTGACATTTCTGGCAGCTTAACTGAGTTCTTTTCAGTCAAAAATACACTAATTGTTGTTCTCTTGCATTAAACACACATCATTGCCTTAACTGGATTAGGGAGGCATTTTTTTAAGCGTCAGTTGTCAGGGCAAGATATTGGAGCAGTTTTATTCTTGAGAAAAGAGGAGATTTTTCACAGTTACAGTGAGACGAACATTTGTGAGAACCATTTTAAATCATATAAGAGGGTGCGAAAGTTGATATGCCATATGCCTGGAATTTACTACGGTAAAGCTAATTACTGCCACTGAATGCAAGGGCCCATCAGCATTTTCATCATCCCACCCACCCTCAACACCTTTTCTTTTTTTTTTTCTTTTTTTTTTTTTTAAGTTTTAGTTTACCAGACTTTTTTGCCTCTATAGTTTTTGGTCTGGAGAATGATAATGCAACCTCCAAATTAATGCTTGAAATATGTTATCTCCTATATTCAGGTTCAGTACCCCATTGACAAATGATGGATTACATTGCAAAGGCAACTGTTTTGCCATATGTATTACTGAAAAAGGAGAACTGGTTTGTCTCCCAGCAAGATATCAAAATTAGTCAGACCAGATCAGTGTCCAAATGACACTTTCAGAAATTATTTCTCTCTAGAGATTAAATATGAAATAAACAAAACCTGGTAACTGTTTCCTTTCTTATTTAATCCAAGTTGAGCCTTTGGTACCAAAATCCTATAGTCAAATTAGTCAGTGAATTTTGATTTTTTATAATCTGGATAAATACGAAATATTTCAAATGTTCATGAGCTTGGCTGCCTCTTCTAAATGGAACAATTAATGAGCAGATAACAACTCTAAATGGTGCTGAGCATCCTGCTGACATAGAATCGTAGAATTGTAGAATTAACTGCCCATGCCCTCTTGTCCTCGACATGCCTGAACACCTAGCAAAACGGCATTTGTCAGTGCATTTTAGAGAGTCAACTAATGGCTGTAGAATGCTTTTCATCTAATAAAGTATATTTTCTGAGGTCAGTCAGAGAGAAGGGCTCTCTGGTCTGTGGGTCTGAGGGAGAACAGCCTACCAGCTGTGTCAGTGCTTGACCACACACAGCATCCTGGCTGTGTTAGCAAGCCCTTGCTGAGACTGGAAGTATGAAAGATGAGGACTCTACCAGTGAGAGTATATGCTGAGGAATCACTGGGATAACCTGTGTTCTTTGGGCTCAAACCAATATCATTTTGGCCAGAAATTTTTCTAATTTGTGAGGACAACTTCAGATTGGATGTTCTATCTTAATGATGTGTTCATTATGAGAGCTGTAATAACTGATATGAGCTCAGCTGGTTAGAGCCTGGTGCTAATAACACCAAGCTTGTGGGTTCAATCTCTGTATGGGCCATTCACTTAAGAGTTGGACTTGATGATCCTTATGGGTCCCTTCCAGCTCAGAATATTATGTGATATATATTCTGTGATAACTGGATATGGAGGGGGGGAGGCTGCATGTATGTGAGTGTATGTGTTGTTTATTACTTCTCTCTGAAAACAGCAGAATCACAGTTTGAACCTGAAGTTGCTGCAATCATCCAATTGCTTCCCCAAAACTTGGAAAATTCTGGAGTTCTGCAGCATGAACCCATGGCCTTATATTACTTGTAGTCTGGTAGACTGAAGGGATTCATTGTTCTGATGTGTGCAGGAGGAATTGCTTAAATCCAATGAGCAAAAACAAAGGGACTCTCAGTGCCTCATATTTCTTCCCCAGGATTTACGCAAAGTAAATAAAGGAACCAAGTCTTCTGCATTGAGACCTTGAGATGAGAGCGCTCTTCACCCCAGTACTTTCAAGTGCTACCGATGTTGATTAATGTAGTTACTCAGAGAAATTTGGAGGAAAATAAGCATAAGTTCTTGCATTCCAAGAGCTCTCTATGCTCAGTGATAAAATTAATATCTCTCTTAGATTCAGAAACAGACTAATTATTTAAGAACAATTGCTCCTGCTCCTTTAAATTCATTAACAACACATGTGATGCCTCTGCTATGTCAGATGGAATAGAACAGTTACATACAGGTAAGGAGAGAGGTCACCTACCCACATCCGTCAGCTTCAGGCCAACTCAGAAATGTACCACAGGGTATTTCCTTTGAAGGGTTTTGTTATTTGTTCTTTTTTTATTTACTGAAAAACCCACAAAAGTAAATGTATGAATACTGCATTATTAGTTAGTAAAGCTAAGAGACATATTGTTATGGGAAAATACTGTTTACTATCTGTTAATTGTCCCTCTCTATTGAGGAGATATCCCTTGATTCAATCACTTTGATACTGTTTATCTCATCTAAGGAAGATGATCAGCTACAGACTGGATTGGAAACAAATAGAGCAGAGGGTATAATGGTTTTAGTAATGAGACAACTGCAGATAAACTGATCCAATTCTCTTCATCAATATATTTTACAACAAATAGTAATTGTAACATTAAAATAGTAGCAAGATACAGTAGAAAAATACACAGCCATTAGAAAAACAGAAGTTTGTGCTGTGAAAACCATTTTAGGTGTAGTGGCTCATCTCCCTGTGAGTGATGTTGCTGCAGTTTTTCAAACTAGGTTTAGGTGACATAGTGAGGAAAAAGCAGTGCCTGGAATAGGACCTATGGTACATGTTGATTGTCTCTTTGCTCTTAAAGGCAAAGCCTATATTGATTTTGCAACTGAGTCCCTGAAAAAAATATATTGCATATTACTTTAGAAGGCAAATAGGACCAAAATTGCAGAAAAATTAACCAAAGGCTTTTTATTCTCAGAGTTTAAAACTGATCAGTCGCTCTGATCACTCATTATGATGTATTCATAATATTGCCTTTAGAAAGAACTTCTGACCACAGAGGCAGAACAGATGATATGGGAAAAACAAGCCAGAGGGATCAGGTCCAGCTGTGGCAAGGTGGGGTCCAACCAGGGATTACAAGTAAGGTGAAGGTGACCCCAAAATCTCCCCTATGCCAATGGCTGCCCTGTGTCCCTTGTCTCCTTTCTTCCCAGATTCCCACCTGACCTTCATACTCAGGCCTCCAAAAATGTGTGAGCCTGCCTCCATTCACTATGGGTTGAGGAGTTTGTCTGCAAGCAATTCCTGGGCATCTGATGTGCGTCCTACGTGCCCTACTGTGAGGCACATATGGGAGGGTTACAGGGGCTGGCGAGGAATGAGCTAAGAATTTGCTGAGGTTGCTTTTGCCTAAGGCCACCCCTTAGAGCAAGAACTTGATTGGGAGCAGTCAGGAGACCTTCTGCTCACTTGGGTGGTGGTATGAACTGTGGCTGAGGTCAAGGAGGAAGGAGCAACATCTAGACAAAATGGAGCTGCTAAACCTGAGATAACAACCCCCCCATGAAAAAACCTCCAAGGGTTTTCTTAGCACAAGGTCCCTGCTCTTCTGAAATTTGACATGTTTTCGGGACTTCCATAAGAACATGTGGGCTATATTTGCTATGGAGTGGCCCTTGGATCAGGGAGAATTTTACTCTCCAAAAATCAGCTTCAGCTGAAGCAACCCAAAGATCATGCAAAAAAATTTTTTTTGCCCCGCTGTCAGTGACATTTGTGAATGATGGAAAACCATCCATATGGCTAAACAGACTATCTGCACTCCCCCAGAAGTAGTGACTTAGAAGATGAAAGTAATATTCATCCTGATCATCTGTTTTGTAACAGGATATTTATCTCGAGCTTTCAAGAATGTCATTATTATTGGGGGAGGAGGGGAATGGGCAGTAAGACAGGATCTGTTATAGATTATTGATGCTGGGAAGCAGATAAGTCGGAACCCCACTAGCCCTGCTATTGCCCAGAAGGGGCTGCGGGCCCATGATAATACAAGGAGAAGGAGGAGGAGGAAACATTCTCACCATGGTCAGTTAGGAGTTCAAGGAGACTAAGTGGTGTTCGAAAAATGGCAGGACTCTGAAAGGAAGGGGGATGGCAACATTTGTGATGTGTATAAAGAAAGGACTGGTTAGGACAGGGACTAGGGACAAGGTGGTAAAACTGTTTCTGTGTGCACATCCTTGAAAGCTAATCCAGCTGCCCAGCAGGGAGCTCGACAGTACAGGAGGCTGAATCTCAGCTCTGGGACTCTGATCCTGTTAAGCAAATGGCACAGTTCTGACTGATACTGGCACAGAGTATGGCTGAGTGGTTGTGGCCGCCTAAAACCCATCCAATTTAAACTCCATTTCTGAACTAAGGAGCATGAAAATTTCAAAGCTCTTTGCTTCCAGTAGAGACTTCCAGGGGTGGTATTAATAACTTTGTTCAACTGTGCTGCATTGATTTAAAGCACCTGTGCTTCTGAAAGTCAGGATTTTATCAATTTTTTATCACTTACACAGGAAGCAGTGCTGGGCTTAATGCTATTTGTCCAGCTGGGCATATTGACTTTGACTTAGGAGATCAAAGCATTTTGGTTAGGAATTGTGTAACATCTTCCTATAAGAACTGTCAGGGGTAAATTTACCAAAGCCTGAAACTTTGATTGATGAGCATTTTGCAGGAGTGTTCAGCATCAGGAAACACACAATAAACCCTTTCTTTTAATGGAGCTACAGGCTATGGCCTCTTTAAACATACATATTTTGAAACACGTTTCATCACCTCCTTGAGCATAACTGTACACAAAACCATGGAGGTGCACTTGAAAGTGAGCTTTCCCTCAGCTCTAAGGGGGTGACCCAAGATCCTTTAAGATTCAGCTTGATGTAGTGCAGATTTGGAGCCAGTAGGGAGACAAAGTTATTTGTGTTTTGGTTTTCATTTTTTTCTTTCCTTTATTTTTTTTAATTTAATTTTATTTTATTTTTTATTTTCTTACCCTTTGCCATTGTAATAACAGCATTTTGCAATAGGTAAGAGCCTGGAAAGTGCTTGCTCAGGAGCTCAGAGATTCACTCCTGTGCTCCTGTGACTCCTCCTTGCAATACTGCAGGCAACAGCACAACCTGGCAGATCGATTCAGTCCTGGCTCTGAGGCTAGATAAAAGGGACTTGACTTCTTGTCCTGGCTCAAGGTGTGACATATCATCTTCTGTGAACCAACTTCTCCCATCTATTTATATGTGAATAGTACTAAATACACTTGTTAAACACTTTAACATCTTATATCACCAATTACTGAGGGCTTGTTCACATACTCTAACTTTTAAAAGGCAAGACACTGTCCTTGTTCACTACGATAATAAGGAGAAACTGCATAGAGAAGAGCTCAGCAGGGCATTCTAACTTAGAGGTGCTATCTGCCTGCTAACAGAGAATACCTTCTTACTGTTGGCTACAAAGGGATCCATGGAGAGTAATCTCCTGCCTCTGTCTCAAATGAAGCCATGCAAAATATCAGTCCCAGCCTAAATGTAAATAAAACAATAGTGATCCCCTCACCAAAAGAGGTGTTGTCAGCATGGATGTACTCTTTGAATAGTTCTCCTTAGTGCAGTAGTAGGGGGCATGTACAGAATTAAAATGGATGAAATATGACAGACAGTTGTCTGAATTTTTCTCTCAACATAAAATTCAACCCCAATAAATAATATAGCATTATACTGGCCCTATTACTGTCTACCAGTGAGTTTCAAAGGCACACAGAGCTTTGATCTGGTCTGAAAACTGCTGCTGTTGTGTAAGACAGTGTTACTCCTTTATTTTCTCTAGGTGCTCAGGGTGCAGACTGGGCCTAAAAGATAGGCCAGCCCTACTTTGGTCCAACACATTTTCTAGCTGTGCCGTGAGGTCTCTCCAGGGCTGAGTGTGGCTGTCAGAGCTGTGCTATCTGACACTTCTCTGTGACTCAGGTGCCTGTAGGCAACTTGCTTCCAGTGCAGTGAGGGCATTTTGAGTGATGGTAAAGGGGCTTGCTGCTGCTGCCACTGTTTTGTCTGATAGTCACAGCCTTTGTCCTGTGTGCCACAGCCTGTGCACAGATGACCTGTGTTACTGCACTGCTCAGAGGTCTCCTGTCCTGCAGAAGGGCGGCAGTTTGAAAATGTTCTTTGGGCTTTTCTGTCATTTTCTTTTTTTTTTTTTTCTTTTTTTTTTTAGCTACAGATAAACAAACAAACACTAAATATTTGGAGTGCAGATTGCATGGCTCAAGGACTCAGGATGATTAAAAGCAGGAGCCCTACAGAGACATCCAGAAATTATTGTTTTTAACAAGACAGGAACTTTGTCTGAAAACAGGATGACCTGCTGCAAAAGACGCCGACAAATCCCCGCAGAGCTTTCGAAAAAACAAGCAGGCGCCTGAGTGTGCTTTAAAAAAAAAAAAAAAATCCTGCCTGGTAATAAAAAGGGATGTGAGGGTAAACAGGAAAAGAGCACTCCACACTGCGAGCAGCCGAGAGGAGGAGAGGCTGGGAAGAGCGCTGATCTGAAAACCTGATATGGAAACTAAAGGGAAATATTTCTTTCCCCAGGACAAACTCCCTGTAAAAACGCAGCCTCAATGCAGCTTTGAGTGGCAGCTGCCCACTAGTTCTTATGTGCCTTTGTCCTGATGCTATGAAGGGTTTGGGAGGGTAGCACGAGTTCTGCAGGCTTTGTTGGCTGGATTTCCTGGCTGTAAAGAAGCGTCAGGTCTGACTTGCTTGAAATACAAGCTTAAGAGACAGTTCTACTGCATAACTGTATTTCCTGACAATGAAGTTACCACAGTTTTGCACACCTGTGCAGTTATACTGCAGTTATACTTTTCCAATTTTAGTGGTAATCTCATGACATATGTTATTTTCCACTAAGCCCTAGCTCCTCAAATTTTGCAGTTTCCTGATGGTCTCAGTTTTCATTAATCTGAATCCAGTCTTTCTAGCCTTCCTGACTAAGAAAGAAAAACCTTGAAATCATAAAGGCAGTGGAGCATAATGTGTAGAACAAAATCCCTATTACTGCTATGTTTTGGATGGTGATTTTTAAAATCAAATACTATTTTTAAGAATTAGAATAGTGCTACTTTGGGGTTTGGTCATGATATGACTTCTGTTTGTTGACAGAATTTTCAAACTCAAATACTAAGCAGGTTTCCCATTGAAACCTGCATCCTGTCAGTGAGATAGCTGTAGCAAGAAAGGTAATGGGATAGGTATGCAGCATCAGGCCAAGGTATAATAGAATCATGGAATGGTTTGGGTTTGAATTGACCTTAAAGATGACCTAGCTCCAGTAGCCCTGCCAAGGGCAGGGATGCCACCCACTAGATCAGGTTGCTCAGGGCCCCATTCAACTTGGCCTTGAACATTTCTAGGGATGGGATATCCACAGTTTCTTTGGGCAACCTGTTCCAGTGCATCACCACCCACTGAGTAAAGAATTTATTTCTAATATCTAATCTGAATCTCTCCTTCTTTAGTTTAAAACTGTTTCCCCCCGTCCTATCACTATCTGCCCATATAAAACGTCACTCTCCCTCTTTTTTATAAGCCTCCTACAAAAACTGGATGGTCACAATGAATGCCAAAATCTTTTGCAACAGGTTTCTCCTTGGTGCTGCTCCAAAGTCAAACACTTCCTCAGAACAAAAATAACACCTTGTTGGGCAGAAGTGGATTCAGAGGGACATAAAATCAGCTGACAGTAAAAGATTTTTCCTCTCAAATGTAGGACCCAGTCCCTACCAAAATGAAGGTGAGTGGTTTGGGCTGGTGTCCATAGTTTGGCCTCATATTGGGAGGGAAGTTGCTCCTCTTTGAGCACCAGTGTGCATGACAGAGTCAGCTCAGCTACAACAGACATGCTCCTGCCCTTGCTAAAAGAGTACAGCTTTTCTGTTTTGATGGGTCCCATGGAAAGCATTGCAGTTCAGACAAATCACAGAATTTTCTCAATTGAGAGAGTAAGGACACACAAGGATCATCAAGTCCAGCCGTGAAGTGGACGGCCCATACAGGAGATTGAACCCATGATCTTGGTGTTATGAGCATCACATTTAACCAACTGAGCTAATTTCAGGACTGTGGCCCTACATGCACTAATGGGAGTGACAGAAAGGCTTTTGGATCACCTCCCCTGGATGCGGCCCTAAATCCCTGGTGATGCATGTCGGGTGCCCCAGCGCTTTTTTGTCTCCCAACAGGTGTTTACCAGCCTGGCCTGGGAGTGCCTCTGTGCCCCTCTGAATGAGGCTGCCTTCCAGACAGCCTCTGGCCTTTTTCAGTGGTGGGGAGCAAATAAGGAAGACTTGTTTGTGTGCTCTTCTGATAATGGAAAATAAATTAGTCTCCACCCTTTTCTGGGTATTGCTTTAAGGCAGACATAGAACAGCTTCTCCTTGCCCAGAAGGAGAATGAGCGCTGGAAATGCTTGGTGCAGGGGCTGCCCTGAGGCTGGGCATTTCGGACTGGGGCTGCTCTGCAGCCAGTCACAGGGGTGACAGCCACCCCTGCATACTTCTTCATCCTCTGCATCTGATGCCAAACACTTCCTGCTCTGGAGCTGTTTGGTTTCAATTTGCAGTCAGTTCAACTGCAGCTTTTAATTTTGCACCAGCTTTCTCAGACGGCCCAGTACCTTGGGCAGAGGTTTTTGTCCATTCACCTTTTTATCATACAGTGGACTCGGGTTTTTTTTCTTTGATTTAGTATAAATGAAAGGTGATTTGCTACTGTTAATGTATGTAGCTGCCCACAGATCAAACACTTATCAGTGAACTGCACCCTTCAGCACTGCACTGCTCGATAGTCTCAATAGTTACACAGTAGAAACTATTTTTCAGAAATGAAATAAAAGCTAAATAAATTTTTTATCTCATCAAGATGGATAGAAATATCATCTTCTTAGTCCACTGGTTATCTAATTATTTGATACTCACACACATGCTCACAGGGACACAGCTATAGCAGCACATTTTGTTTTGCCACTATAACTTCCAAACTCACAATGAACACAGAACACAAAAGCCTACTTGCAGGGTGTAGATAAGAATGTCTGTGGAAGGATTTTCAGAATTTTATTCTTACAAGATGTTTTTGTCCTCCTTGGACAAGCAAAGACATGATATCATTGTACTGGTCTAAGAAAAAATAATTCTAAGTAGACATGGCAAGGTGGTGACAGCTTGATTTACAAAAGATTGTAAAATAAATGTGCAACATACTTAAGTACATCATTAGGAAAAAAATTAATTCTTTCTTCATAAGCAAGTGATACATTGAACTCTGCCTTAAAATGAATCCAAATTGGTTGAGGTGTCCCAAATCCCAAATTCAAATCACAAACTGCCAAAGGAGAACAGCAGAAGCAGCATCACTGGAGATCTAACATGGCAAAGATGTTTCACTTCTGTTAAAAATGATGAGTTCAGGGGAACTGCTTAGATGTCTGCATATTTTTTTTTCCATAGCTCTGTCCTAAGTAAGAGGTAGTATGTTCTGTTTGTCACTTTTTATTTGAACAGTGGATCTTATGAGCCTTTTTTTTAATTTGCATCTGAGGACGTTCAAAGTCTTGCAAATGAATGGTTCTTCTCACCCTCTTGGAAGGGAATCATGGAGGACTAATGCCATTAGTGCAGGATAACTTTTAGGCTATTCACTGTTTAATGGGCTATGAAGTAATTGGCTATTTTGGTGCTGCCCAGTGGGATGTCTGGCACAGCCCAGTGTTGCTCCCTCAGTGGCTGCCATACCTGCACCCCAGAAATGTTTGGAAGCACAGGCCTTCTTCACTGGAAAATAAAAAAAAAAGCCATTCAAACCAGCCATTTTGCCACAAAAAACCTCAGTGTTTTGGGTGGTGAAAATATAGCCTTGTCACAATACCATACTCTCCCTTGGGGGGCAATGCCATTGGCAAGAGCCTGCCAGGCAGCACAAGGATCATGCTGGCCATGGAGAGGTGCAGCACAATGCTGGCATCTGTAGCAGAGGACAGTGGTACTGCTACAGTCACCTAAGCTGGCTGTGGGGAGGTGGCTTCTGAAGAGAAGACAGCAGGGGAGAGAGTAAATGGGAGGCAGCCTGTGACTAAGGTTTGGAGAAAAAGGGGCTATTTGAGCAATAGGACAAGGCTGTCAGGAATAGATCTCTGAATACCATCCAGTCCAGGGTCCCTGGTCAGAGTGGGATCAGCCAGAGCAGGATGCCCAGGGCCTGATTTTGTACCTTTAGCTGTGAGTATGAAGTTGGAAGCCTTGAAGCCAAAAGTTTGGCATAGCACAGCTTATGCCAGACTTGTGCTGAGAAGTTCTGAGCTATGTGGGATAATGCCAGTCGAGGCAGGTGATTGTACCACTCTGCTCTGCACTGGTACAGCCTCACCTTGAATATTGTGTGCAGTTTTGGGTACCACAATATAGGAAAGATATTAAGGTATTAGAGAGAGTCCAAAGGAGGGCAATGAAGATGATGAAGGGCCTTGAGGGGAAGTCGTATGACGAGCAGCTGAGGTCACTTGGCTTGTTCATCCTGGAGAAGAAGAGATTGAGGGGAGACCTCATTGCAGTCTGCAACCTCCTTGTGAGGGGAAGAGGAAGGGCAGACACCAGTCTCTTCTCTGTGGTCACCAGTGACAGGACCCCCAGGGAATGGCCTGAAGTTGTGTCATGGGAGGTTTAAGGTGGATATTAGAGGGAGGTTCTTTACCCAGAGTGTGATTGGCTACTGAACAGGCTCCTCAGGGAAGTGGTCACAGCACCAAGTCTGACAGAGTTCAAGAAGCGTTTGGATGATACTCTCAGGCACATGGTGTGACTCTTGGGGATGGTTCTGTGCAGGGCGAGGAGCCAAACTTGATGATCCTTGTGGGTCCCTTCCAATTCAGCATATTCTGTAATTCTGTGATGCTCTAAAAAAATCACTTTGATAAAGTTCTTTTCCTTTGTATTTCAACCAGTAATGTATTATTATCTTCTTGCTTCAGATGTTGTTTTGCATTATCCTTGCCATATGGAAGAAAGGAATGGTGCCGTTCTGGTCTGTTGCCATAAAAAAAAGAAATGCTGTTTTTGTAATCTTCAGAGTAGACTAAAACTGGGAATTTCCACTTTAGGGCAATTTTCAACACGTTGAAATTAATTTTCTTTTCAATCTAGCAAGCTGCAGTAATGTCAAGGTTTCTTACAAATCAGAAATCTCATTAGAAATGGATTTACCAAATATGTAAATGCTTTATTAATCTTTATAAAAAGTTCTTCAAAGTAAGATGTTAATTGATAACTTCCTTTTATAATTTTAGATACTTTGATTTATAAAAGTCAAATTTTAGTTTTTTGGCCATTTAGATGCTTAAAATATTCAGTGAGAAAGGACTCTCAGAGTCAGCATAGGTGCTCCCTCTGAAGTCCTCACTGACTTATGGAAACAAACCATGATAAAAACATGAATGCTTTTGGCAAATCCACCACTGAAGGATGCTATTCAGCACAAGGAGTTAAAAAAGAAATACTGTAAAGATGGGAGCTGCAGGTAAGGATCTCTCCACTGATATGTATCATCTGTTATATGGCTTAGTGGTGAACACAGTACTGGTGGGTTAATGGCTGGATGATCTTCAAGGTCTTTTCCAACCCTAATGATTCTATGATTCTATGATCAGTTATACCTGAATTGTGAGCTGTGATGATGGAGGAGCCAGTGCAAGGGTTACTACGATGTGTCTGTTTTCCTAACATTATAAAATGACACACGGATTTCCTCTGCTGAAGGTTGGCTACTCCTGGTAATAGAAATAATACAGGTACAACTGCTCCTAATTCTCACAGAGGGCTTAGGTATCCCTGTGCTACCTTCCCAGCACTCTGGTTTCTGAAGAGATGGGGTGGCTGTGGTTGCAGTGAGCCAGTGCTGCCCAGGCAGGTTCTCTGCTCCACCTAGTAAATCCTTTGAGAGCTGAGCTGGTAGCACAATGCAGTGAGCTGGCATTTCAGTGGCTCGAAGAGGAGCTGGCCTGGGCATAGGATTCATACTCCAATGGAGCCACACTGGAGACAGCCTGGGTCTCTCTCTCCTCTCTCACAAGGTGGTGTGTTAGTGTCCCAGCCAGCTCTGCATAGGGCTCATGGGTTTGGGCTTAGCCCTGTGGAGAAGCACAGTCATTCTACTTTTTGCCTCGTCTGACTCTGGAAGCAGTACAGGTATGGCACGGTGCTTCTCACAAGCCAGGAATCCTGGCTGGTTTGAGCCATTGTCCCAATGGCACTGTTTGTCCCTCAGACAGCTCAGCATCTGGGATAGAAACACATTTGAGACCAGCTGTCATCACTACAACTCTGAGAATTAGACAAATTTGTTATTCTTACAGGGGCACCTACAGTACTGGGGAGATGGGACTTTGCATCACTGTGTTTACATGCTGTGGCCTGTACTTTACCAGCACAGTCCCATGTGGGGATGTCTTCTTGCCCCTTCCCATCTTCATTTCTTAATCAGACACAAGCAGTGCAATGCTGAAAGGTGCAATGAAAAATGTAAAATGAGTTATTAGAGTATATTATACCAGTGCTTAAAAACTATGCAGCTACCTCCCTATAAACAGCATAGAACTGTAGTCCCACATATTTTGGATAGTTTTCCTGAGACATTTGACATACAAAGGTCTTTCCTGGTACGAAATTCAGAACATTTTCAAAGTTTCTTGGCAGTGCAGATGACAAGTTACTATTGACTAGATGAAGTGATGCCACAAGTGGGAAGTGATAGATGAGGAGACAGTGACAGCTCTTGGGGTGTGGATGGATGCATCTCCACTGCAGTGCAGGGACAGATATATTTTTCCCGTCCAAAATTGCTTGTAAGTCGTCATTGTCCAGAGTCACAACTGAGTGAAATAAAGTGAACTGATTACTAACACTGAATCTCCAGTCTTTTTCTCATAGTCTGGATCTGTATATCATAGCTCCAGGTTAAATCATATGTGTTAGGAATCAACATAAATTAGGTACAGAGCTCAGAAGTGCAGATGATTGGAGAGTTATATGTTCCTGAGATACAAATTGTATTTTTCCTCCCAAATACAAGGGGACTTTTTAAAGAGGAGGATTTTCCTTGGAGGAAAGACCATTTCTGAGGGTTTTTTTCCATTGTTTTTCAGCCAGTCAAGTAAGCCAAGCTACCAGGAACAGGGTAATATCACCTGAGTGTTGCAAAAGTAGTTGGGGAAGGAGAGGAAGATAATCAGGGATCAGTTGCTGGGGCTTTTTGGCAGGGCTATTGAGCTAACTCCTGAAGAAAACCAAGCGATATCCAATGTTGAGAGCTGCTACAGGAGGGACATTAGGAGACAGGAGTGGATTCTCTTTCCTAAAAATGATCATGTGGTAAAAGAGGACCAATAACTATGAGGAGAAAAGATATATAAGGGACAAGTGGAGAAAATGCTTAGTAAGGGGCACAAAAGGCCAGCTCTTCTTATGGTCCACTGATTCCCTCGCCAAGGAGCTGTGTCCTGCTGCTGGCAGATAATCCTGGACAAGGAACAGCCAGCCATGGAAGGCATTTCACGAGCAGGTTGTATACGATGCCAGTACTTCATCTCCAAGACTAGCTGGAGGAAAAGAAGAAAAGATAGTGTCCTGATGGGTAATAGTAGGCATCGAAGTGATGTTCTTTCATCAAGTTTTTTTTATGGTGTGGTAGCTGGGCTGAACATCTTCATTTGTATTGCACTGCACTGCACGGTGTGTCAGTGCTCAGTGAACATAGGCAGGTATCCGAAAAGAAGCTGTTAATAAAGGCTGCAGATCAGGAGCAGAGTGACCTAAATGTGATCACTAGTAGGCTTTAATATTGCATGCAGGACAGTAACTCCTGCACTAATGCAAATAAAGGGTCATTTTGAACATGCAGGTTGCTGGCTTCATGCGTTCCGGCAAGGACCTTCACACTGATGTTTATAAACCATCCTGAAGGGAGTCTGTGAATAGCACAGGTGTTCAGTAAGGACTGCCTAGTTCTCCAACACACTGCAGTTGAATTTAGGGGCTGAGGTACCCAAACTGGGCTTGGGCCACCCAGCAGCAGTCAAAACCCAGTCAGTCATGCCAGGCTACACACCTGTGCAGACCTATGTAGTCCTGCACTGGGGCTACCACAGCCGGCTCAGCCTTTACTGGTGGGACTTTCTGAAGAGAGCATAAAAATAGCAAGTTGGACAAGCAGGGCAAGCAAGGAGGAGAGACTGAAGACTAAAGAACCCAAATTACAGCAAAGTGCCTGGAACTGTACTTCATGAGAGCAAACTGTTGAACATGAAATGCTGTGCAATGATAGGCAGTTGATGAAAAAATTATTGGTGACTTTGCAGATGAATGACCAAAGCACCAACATGAGCAAATGAGCTCTTGATTTACCATAAAGGCATTTGTTAAGCTTTCAAGTGTTGAGCAACAGAAATGCAAAATCTCTTTCAGTTTGGTGGTGAGAGGCATCTGAGAAGTAGGGGTACTCATCTGAATTAAAAATAAACTTTTGCTAGACTGGTTGTTCCTGGCAGGTTACACCTGCTTCCCACCTCGTGCCTTGCTGCCACTCTGTCTGGAGCAACATGCTCTTAACAATAGCTGGTGGCTGGAAGGTACAGCATGTGCTGCACTGCTCATTTCCCCTTCCTTCCAGGCTGATTGTTATTGCAGCAGTCAGGAGCAAGAAGGACTCTTTAACACCATTAAACTGTGAGAAACCATGACAGTGAGGGTCTGACTTCACGCAATATGAAGATGAAGAAAGATATTTAAAGAGAGAAGATGCCTTCCTGTAAGTGTACTGTATAGTGTATGTATATACACACTCACATGCACGTACATCCAGGAGGAGGTGTGTGTCTGTGGGGGGAAATCCTTCCTGCACCGAAGTCAGTGAACAAACTCCCTTTGGCAGAGCAGAGCTTCAGCAGCTCCCTGTGCCTGGTGGGACCTTGTGCAAGCACTCAGGCACACTGTGAGCGCATTTACTCATTGTAGTACTGGGGAGGGCAGCCTGGGCCATGCTGGCAGTGCACTGAAATACAGCTGGGGTGTGAGGGCTTGTCCCTAAGCCAAGCCTCACGCTGCATCACTGTGCTGTCACAGCTTTCTGCTTCACATTTGGGCTGGAGCAGCTTTGCCTGCCTGCAATTCTCGAGAGCATTGCCAGGGTGTGACCTTGCCCACCTCAAGGGACTGGCAGGGGTCTTTGGTTGTTTGTTTGGGTTTGGCTTGGGGACTTTTTCTTTGGACCGTTTTTTTTTTTTCCTCTCTTGTCTTTTTAACATTTGTTTGGATTAATCTGAAAGTTGGTAAACTGTCCTCATCTAGTCTGCTCCCAAAATAGGTAGAGCAGTGTCTGAGGGTCAATTAGAAGAGCCAACTGCCTCTTGAATAACCCTGAGACTACCTTCACTGATTTCATCTAGCTTACTTTACCCTTGGCTCTGCCTTTGGTGAGGCAGAAATTCATGAAACCTACTTCTACAATTGACTTTAGTGGTTACTGTCTTGAAAATCACTATTTTAAGGTTGATTAAAATTTTATTCCAGGTAATTTTTTTCAACTGTTTTGAATTTTTGGAGGTCTAAGTCATAATATAAGCTCTAAGTGATAATGTAAATGGAAATTTAAGATCCCAGCATAATGAACATAAATCTTGGTTTCCTTAGGTACCATTTGGAGATGCATTAAAAGTAACTTAGGAGCCTAAGGTTTAAAGACCTGCTCTAGTATGTTTACCTGTAAGGTGCCAAAACTTAAGTGGCTGTTTTCATCTCAATCCCTGCAGGCAGGGGGCCAGCCACCTGATTTTATTAACAGAAAATGAGCATAGTATTTCTGGATTCCTCCCGTTCATAATAATAATTTTGTAATACATGGATTCTCATTTGTTTTCTGTCCTTCTCTGGCACCAACAAGTATCACAAACCAGCATCACCACATGTGACAGTCACTCACTTGCCACCTTCATCCTGACCGCACACTGCCCAGCTCTGTGGAGCACAGAATTAGGTGACTCCCAAAATCAGAGCTGTGATTCCTGCAGGAAAGCACTATGTACACGTCTGGGATCAGATCTGGGGCATTGTGCCAAGTTCTTTTGAGAATTTTGCCTAAACTGTAATTACCATGACTGATGGCTGCCCACTTCTGAAAATCTGCAATGTTTCGGGTACCGAACATTTGGAAAATCTGGAGATAAAGGCCAGCCAGTCAGTGGAATGCTGCCTCACTTTAAGGGTGACATGAAGGACAGCAGAACAAGGGCCATAGCTGCTTGTAATGGAAAGCAGAAATGTGTTCAGAGTAGCAGACAGTGTTTGTTCAAGATTCCAAATGCCTGTCAAAACCAAACCAAAGCAGGAATATTACTAAAAAATGTCAAGCACACCTAATTCTGTGTAACAAATATTAAGTACTAAATCACTTCCAGAACAAACAGTCTGAATTACCATTAGGACTAGTGTGTCCTCAGTTCCTGTGGAAGAACTCTGAACCAAGAACCTTCTAGTTGCTCTGGGCGAATGCACCCTCACTTCCATGGAGAGCTGTAGTGCCTTGGCCATGACCTGCATTTCACTGAAAAAGCTGGTAATATTGCAAGCTGATGAAGAAAAAAATTGCTGAACTGCTTTTGAGCTCTGAATGGGTGAAATTCATTGCAATTTAATTAATTTTTTTCCATTCAGAGATGTGTAGGAACTACTTTCAGAACTTGAATTGATCATTAATTATTTGATATGATTACCACTTGTATTTTTTTTTTAATACCATAGAACCATACAATCAACCAGGTTGGAAAAGACCTCTGAGACCATCAAGTCCAACCCTTGACTCAACAGCTCCATGGTTACTAGACCATGGCACTCAGTGCCACATCCAGTCGCATCTTAAAAACCTCCAGCCCATTCCAATGCCTGATTACTCTCTCTGTAAAAAATTTTTTCCTAATATTCAACCTAAACCTCTCCTGGCACAGCTTAAGCCCGTGCCCTCTTGTCCTACTGCTGATTGCCCGGGAGAAGAGACCAATCCCCACCAGGCTACAACCTCCTCTCAGGTAGATGTAGAGAGTGGCGAGGTCACCCCTGAGCCTCCTCTTCTCCAGACTGAACAACTCCAGCTCCCTCAGCCTCTCCTCATAGGACTTGTGCTCAAGTCCCTTCACCAGCCTCGTTGCTCTTCTCTGGACCCGCTCCAGCACCTCAATATCCTTCCTGAACTGAGGGGTCCAGAAATGGACACAGCACTCCAGGTGTGGCCTCACAGGGCTGAGTACAGGGACAGAATCATTTCCCTGGCCCTGCTGGCCACACTGTTCCTGATACACCAGGATGCCATTGGCCTTGTTGGCCACCTGGGCACACTGCTGGCTCATGTTCAGCCTCCTGTCGATCAGCACCCTCCTGTCGATCTGTGCCCAGCCTGTAGCGCTGCAGGGGGTTGTTGTGGCCAAAGTGCAGGACCCGGCACTTGGCCTTGTTGAACCTCATCCCATTGGAATCAGCCCAACTCTCCAGCCTATCCAGGTCCCTCTGCAGAGCCCTCCTGCCTTCCAGCAGATCAGCATGGCCCCCAACTTGGTGTCATCTGCAAATTTGCTAATGATGGACTCAATCCCCTCATCTAAATCATCAATAAAGATGTTAAACAAGACTGGGCCCAGCACTGATCCCTGGGGGACACCACTGGTGACCGGCCGCCAGCTGGATGCAGCCCCGTTCACCAGCACTCTCTGGGCCCGGCCCTCAAGCCAGTTCTTAACCCAGCACAGAGTGCCCCTGTCCAAGCCATGGGCTGCCAGCTTTTCCAGGAGTATATTATGGGAGACAGTGTCAAAGGCTTTGCTGAAGTCCAGACAGACACATCCACAGCCTTCCCCTCATCCACCAGGTGGGTCACCTGATCATAAAAGAAGACCGGGTTGGTCAGACAGGACCCCAAAATCTGTTAGCAATACACTGAAAGGATATACATGTGTACCCACATGGCCCATCCCTACACTGTTGGTGCAGGTTTCTTTGTTCAGAATCACATTATGCATGTGTTTGCTATTCATGTTTCTGCTTCCCCAGCTTTCCTTTGATATAAATTTAATAGAACTTTTTTTCATCATTATTTGAAACAGAAACTATGGGACAATAGGAGCATCAAATACAGGATGTATGGAAAAACATTAGGTAATATTTTATACTTTCTATGCAAATCTAAGCCATAATAAAAAATACATATTTCTCAGAAGAAAAATAATAGTCTTGACTTTCTTTTCAGGATCTACAGACTTAGAATTTGGATCAGGTTGCAATGCCATGGCACCGAGCTGGCCAAAGTCTGCTGCAGAGGGTTTGTGTCAGGGGTGCCAGGACGAGATGCCGACTGCCTACAACTCTGCCAGAGACATTTTATTTTAAGTGGGCTTTAGCTTTAAAGTCCCCTGCATGTCCTATACTGTGTCATACACAGTTTTGAAAAATGAATGGAAAGACATTTATGTGAAGATTGGGAAAGATGCTTAATCTTAAGCTTTACATTCCTCTTTAAATGTTACTGAGCAACACCTTCACCTGTTACTACCCTGCACGGTGTATGAAGATCAAGCTACTCTGTGCCTAACCTTTAAACAAAATTTCTATGATTACTGGCCCTGGTTCCCAAAGCAACTCTGAGAAATGAACAGGGCAGATGGAAGCAGCCTTTCCCAGTGGATGCTACAGAACATTTCTGTAATGATTTAAAGCTATGTTAAACAATAGCTTGTTCACATTCAAATGCAGAGCATCCCAAGATGCTGCAGGAGGCAGGGGAGAGAACTGAAATTGCTTTTGTGGTGATGCTACGCATAATTAAAGGCTTATGTCTGAATCTTAGAGCTAACAAACTGCTGCACAACAAGGGAAACAGCTCCCCAAGTAGCTTTTTACAAAACACAAAATATACCATCATAACAATAAAACCTAACTATCCAGCTGCTGGTGCACATGTGGTCTTGTGGACATCCCGACTCCTCTCCCCCATTGAATCCATCACTTTCTTCTGCTGAAAAATAGCAAATGTCCTCCAAGGAGCAGCTGAAAAGTTTAATAAAAGTAAGTTGGAGCTGCTTAATCTGTTTTTGCAATGTGGCTGCACTTTTTCTGAATATCATGATTGTTCCTTTGGCAAAGTTCAGGGTAAAGTGAGAGCTTTTAGTGTGGCCCCAAAGAGAGGGGAGAAAAAAGCCGCTTGCTGTCTTCTCTTTTGACGTGGCAAATAAAGGCAAACGTGTGAAGGTATTAGAGCCCCACTGCAGAGCAGGAAGAGGAAAACAAATGGCACCACACCATATGCTCGTAATCCCAATTAAAATGCATTCAAATTCATTTCTCTTTTCCACAGCTTCCCTTTTCCACACCAGTGAACAAGCATGTTTGACAACAGAGTGTGGGAATTTCTAGTTCACTGAGCGGGTTTCCTTTCTCTTTCCCCCTGCATCTACCTGAGGCTGCTGCTCCAAACCCTTGCCACACACTTTATAGCGAGCCCTGTCTCCCCTCACCATACAGCCAGGCATTGCACATCGTGCCAGGGACTCCAAGGGAGCTTCCTAACTGGGAAACAGCAGACATAGTTTGAAGTAAAGCATTCTCAATGACAGTGGTGGGCTTTGCAGCAAATCAAACCTTCTAGGTTCCCTGAGGATGCTGTGCTTAGCTCAGCACCTTTCCCAGGCATGGAGCTTCCTGTGCTTGAGGGGAAGCATCATAGCAGATGAGTGGGACTTTCTGCACAGAGAAGCAGGCACAGCAGCCAAGGTAATACCTTCTCAGTGCCACTGGCAAGAAGGGGGCAGGGAGGAAAATGCTGCAGGGTGATGAGGAGACTGGAAAATACCTTGGAGTCAATGGGGTCATGAACACATGGGGCTGTTTACTAGAGGCTGAATGAATAGAGGGAGAGGATGTTAGTGTGGCAAATCAATCTGCAAGCACCACATTGATTTTAAAAAATTCAGAAGCATGAGCTCACCATAATAAAATCAAATAGGAAGAGCAACAAATAAACATAGTCTAAGGTTTATAAAACTCTGGTTAGATAGATAGCAGAACCCTTTTCTCAGGTAGAACAGGCAACTTCCTCTGCAGCTTTTCATATTTCTACTTCTCACAGTTTTAATGCAGAAGTCATTACTTCCTTCTAAAGGTCTTTCCCTGTCCTTCTCATCTTCCTATTGACATAAAAGCAATTGACTGGGCCTATAATCACAGCATCGCTTTTCATTGTCTCTTGATTTAAACTCTGTTGCTTTCTGTCTTGCAGGGTATCTCAGATCTCAATCAAGAATTCAAACCACTTGCTTACAACTTTGCAGTCTCCAGGTTTTGGGTTCTACATCCCCCTCCTTGCCAGCCTTTTCAGATCTCCATCCCACTGCTTCCTACACAGAGTACAGCTGCCAGGCTGATGATATAGATGCAAAGATAAAATTCAATTCTCAAGAGTTGCCTTAGTAAAAGGGTTTTAAGATGCAGTTCCAGATAATTTCTTCTTTATGCATTTTCTTTATGATTTTAGGTTCACCACATCAACCTTTGCCTCTTGAACAGGTGAAGCAACCAACAGCAGAAGCAGGGTGTTAACCTCCATGCTCGCTCATACCACAGGGAAAATGAACAGCTGGGGAAAATACCAAGCTCAATAGATGTTTAGTCAAGCTAGAGGCTGCTCTGCAAACTGGTAGGTAACAGGATCTAATAGACCAGGGTCATTTCTTCCTTTTGCTCCAAGCTTGACTTCTCCCAAAACTACAAAACTCCTCAGTCCTTCTCCAAACTCCTCAGCATCTTGTACAGACTGCAGGTACTCTGTGTTTTTCAGATCTACTCTTCTATATCCTTACCCCAGGATCAATCTCCATGCTGAGCTAGTCTCAGTCACACTGTATTCCCATTTGATCTGGCCTGGGTCATTCACTGTGATAGCCTTCAGTGAGCTACCTGCCTGTGCCCTCAGAAGAAATGTCTCCTGCACCAGTTAGTTCCCATCAGCTGTTTGTATGCATTCTGATGCCAGAAGGTCTCCAGCAAAGGTCTAAAGGGGGAGGTTACATACTATCTCATTCTTCAAAAAGGCAGAAGATTTCCAGAAAATTTCATCCTGAAAAGGATACTTAGCATGGAAAATTCCATTCAAATGTTGGGAAATTTTGCAAACAGCCTCTTACAAAAAGAAATGCAGGAAAAGGAGGGCTATTTGTGGCACCCCAAGTTTGTGACTGAAATAACTATAGGACCTCTTGCCCACTCCTAACCAGGAGTAAGAGCTCCCAAATGAGCTAAGTAGTTCTCTATGTCAAGCCATATTTGTGCTGTATGAACTGTAATATTTACTTAAAATCTTCTTACAGACATTGTCTGATTTAAACTGGATCCCATAGCTGTTGCAAAAACATCACTATTATATAGTTTGTTATCCCATGACAGCTGGCAGAAACGAGCTTTTTAATTCACATGCAACTTTGAAAATGCATCTACACTTCTAACACTGTCACCTACCATGACTTTTTATGGACACTTGGGACAGGCTTCTACCGAACAGGATTGGTACTGATGCTTCAGGCAAATTGAAAGAAACATGTGAACATGAGACAGGTTTCTCCTGGCATATGCTAACACTAGGCCTGTGGTAATTTTTTGCTGTGTGACTGTGGAGACCATGGTGTCTCTGTCATGTGAAGCAACCATGAGAGAAATCTATGAGGAGGCACATTTTGAGGTTGCCTCACTATTCAGGGTTTGGCAGGCCCATTGTTTGCACAGCATTAACACCAAATTGATGCTTTTGGGAAACTCCACCTATGAGTGATGCAGAAAACTTCCTGATATGCCCAACAAGACTTCAGCCAAGTGCACGAATTGTAGGTTGCAAAATAATTTTTTACAGGAAAATGACGGGAGAGCAGGTGAAAACAGAGCAGAAGAGATAAGCAAAGAACTGACGGGCTCCAGTGGGACAGACAAAATAGGCAGGACAAAGTATTAATGCAGAGGTAGGCAGAGATTGTGGGTACATTTGTGAAGACTGAGCAACCTAATTATTAGAGGCTGTACTTCAGCTGAATGGGGTTAATGTTTGTCCTCTCCCTGTCTCTCTCTCTGCCTGCATTCAGCTTCTGCTGACATTGTCTCTTCCTCTCACACCTCTAAGACTTAAAGCCACTTCTCCTCAGTGGTTTCAGGGTATGGCAGGAGTTAGAACATTGCCAAGAAAATTACACTGGGGCACATCACTTTCCCAATTCTTTCTACAGCTCCTGGTTATGCTGTGACAGGCAATACAGGCTGATCTTGTTGGCTGTGCTAGCCTCTTGAGCAATCATTTTCAGATGTAATGGGTCCCTGATTGAGAAAATACTAAGACTTAGAGGCCTGGAAAAAATGACATACTCTAATGCTTAAAGAGACTATAAAAATCATGCTTACAGCTGGATTCTGTTGTTTGGTAACACCAAGATCAAATCAAGTCCAGAGTTTAAATCATCAGATCTTCTTGATGTTGGCCAAATGCTTTTTCTCAGTCAGATGCTTTTCAAAGCCAGGTTAACCCAAGTGTGCAGACACAATTAACATACTGATGCTCATGGGCTGATTTAAAAAAAAAAAAAAAAAAAAACACGTATAGAAGGTTGTTAGAGGTTAAGAGTTTGGAGTACAAAGGCAGATAAAGATGACTGCTTACAGCGTGAGCCCTGAGGTGAAGGAGAAACTCTCTGCCTTCCCCAGCTCGCTTCACCTGCTGAGCCCCCAGGATCCCGGCACACACTTGCACAAGGCCCAGACCTCAGACAACTCCATATTAAAGAGAAGAAATGAAACAACCAGCACCCTACAGGTGATTCAGACTGAAGTGCAGAGAAACATCTCTGGTTCCAAGGGAAAATGGAATAGATAAACCGGGGAGCAGCAGCCAAAGCACCAGCAGCCAGCCACCAAGGTGGCTTTCTGGAGCATATCTCTGTGTCTAAGGTCCCAAGAAACCACCTCACTTCCACAGTTTTAGCAGCCATGAGTGACCAGACGACAGTAGAGAGGTTGATGCAGGCTCTGTCCCAGAAACTGGCCTGGGAGAATTGAGTGAAGGAGACAGTGCTGAAGGGCATTGCTAGTACTGAGAAACTGCAATGCAACCAGGCATTTTAGAAAACAGAGGAGACAAAATACTGGCCCCAGGAGGCCTCCTGAAAGTCCTCAGAAATGACGCTCAATGTGGTATGAAAAATATTTCACTTCCAGGGCAGTTTAACCAGAGCACCTTCCTCTGGAAGGGAGGAAAGCTGCTCTGGGTCTTCTACATAAGAAAATATGGGGCTGAGCTACGTAAAGTCCTTACTATCAAAATATCTAATTCAGAACAATCGTAAAAGGCCAGACAGAGCCAGTGTGTATTTATGTCAAGACCTTTCCCCTCTAATTTAAAAAAAAAATAAAAAAATAAAAAAAGAAGTCAGGAAGAACCACAGGTTCAGTCCAAAGCCATCCTGGAGCCATGGAGCCTGGAGAACTGCCAGACAAGTTGGCAGGAAGTCAGGCGGGCTTGTGATGGAAACTTGCCCTGTGTTTCATCGGAAGTTCATTCAAACAGAGATGCTTCTGCAAAACATTTTGCTTACGACAAATTCTCTGACAAAAACCTGTGCTGTTAGAACCCTCCAAGCCAGTGTTCCTTATGGCATAATCATTCCTTACGTAATATTAATTAAAAAAAAAACAAACACAGCAAACAAACGAAAAACTCCCCAAAAAGGCAAAAAAACCCTCAAACAAACAAACAGAGAAAAAACCCCTGGCTGTGTCATTGCTAACCTTAATGGGCTACATTATATATAGTTTTGTCAGTTACTCCTTATATGGAACAAATCTTAAAAATGAGACCTCAGGCATTTCAGCCTGATGTTTTGCAAGTGCTGAAGGCTCAGATTTGTTACCCTATAACGTATACAAACATAAAAGTGATGGTGAGATTTTGGGTGAAGACAGAGCAATTTAATTTGATCCATCATCTCTTCATTCTGGACAGCATTTTTCAGATATTATAGGCTGTTAGTTTTGAATTCCTCTTTGTTCCTACCGAATCCATTAGATAGAAAAATACGAATAATTTCTCTGCAGTACTCAGCTTACATAACAAGGGCATAACTCTCTCCCTATGAAATTACTAACTTAAGCATTTAGAGAAATGTAAAAAACATATACACAACTAGGAATACTTGAATAGCTGAGAGCATTTTACTTTATAAAATGAAAAAAAGACAAGGGATATTTCCTCTTTTATGATTTTGAATGATACTGGAAACCTCTTTTGTTCTAGCATTTCTTCCAAAGGAGTAACCAGAAGGCTGTAGGATAAGGTCCACATACAGACCTAGTCCCACATACTCTTCATTTACCTGAGCACCAGATCCAGACATGGGAGGCTCTAATTCAGATAGCTGTGAAATATATTGCAAAGTACCCTTTTAAATGAACCAGAAGCTTATTATGGCTGTATTTGTTTTTCATGTACCTTTGAAAGAAAACAGACATCAGCTGCTACTCAAATTTTCTTTCTTTGCCCCCGAGTTATGTGAACACAGAGCATAAGATTAAGACATTTCCAGCATGTAAATTCAATCATATGAGAAGTCCCACTGATTTCAGCCAGTGGCTTCCTATTGAGTCAGCAAAGTACTTATGCCTGCGTGTGTGATTTTAAGATGACTAATCTCCCTGGCTGTGCCTGCACTGGCGGGTAGGTACATCAGGCAGGATGTCCTGCAGCCCTGGCCCCCAGCACACGCCCTGGCTACATCCTGGCTCTGGTACGGGACAAGATCGGTGTGACCACGAGTTCCCACATGCTGTGCTTTCATTGCTGTGCCCAGAGCCAGCAAGAATTGCAGTGTACTTTATGACAGTCTGCAGCTGGGCTGATTGAGGGGGTGACTGGGGGGGTGTCAATGGTGCTGCATGGCCAAAAGCCCAGTTTCATGCCTGGTGTTACCCACATGCTGAAACTCTTTGGTAACTTGGAGCGGTACTGTATCAGCCCCAGCTCGAATGAGACTTTCACAACTTCTCTAATGAACCTCTCACAATCTTTCAATAATGCAGCTATTTATAGGCTAGGTCTATACCGAATAGATTGCAGAAGCTGCACAAAAGCTCACAGTGTTTCAGTAATGAAGCTGTAGAGAGACATCACAGTAGACCAAAACTACTCAGTATGGTTACACACAATCAATTATAATCTGCTATGTTTTGCATGATTAGACTCCCTGCTTCACTGAAAAGTTAATGACATCTTATTACATTTATAAAATTTTCTTAGAAGTAAAAGCTATTTTTGTGAAGTACATGAATTTTCAAGTCTTATTAAGGGCTAAGGCCTGCTCTTGCTTGCAACCTCAAATTCTAGGTGTAGCATCACTGAAGCTTAACAGAATACCTCCAGTAATCAGTACAGAAGTTGGACATAGTAACTATCACTAATAAGCTAATCCTTCTTTTTCAAATTACTCTTTTTAGGCTTTAGCAAACATTTTGTGTCTTGTGGTCCCAGCATGTATCATAGGGCAAAAATATTAATTAAAGGATAATTTAAAAAATGTTCAACCAGTGAACTCATGTTCTTTTTAGCATCCAAGACCATTGCATCCTAAATTTTCCTATTTGAGATGTGCAAGATGCAGGTAGCATGAAGCAGCAGGCTTGTGGCTCACCTGAGTCTTTCTTAGAAGAAATTAGAGAAACGATTTTACTGCTTTGACCTTCCCAGACTTCTGTCTCTACGACACTTGTTCATGACGTCTCAATAAACAGCAGACTTACACAAATATGCTTTGCTTATGAATGTTATGAATCTTTTTCTGAATCTTCTGAGAGAACAGATATTTGATACAGGTGTTGGAATAAACACTGTAAGCCTTTGGCTTCCACCACTGTGGCCAGAAGAGGGTTCAGTGACACCCCTTAGCACAGAGACTCCCAGCTCTTGCTACTGGTCCTAAGGCTTAATCTCTCTGAAAGAAGCAGGCATTTCCTCTGAGGATTAGGAAGAAGAAAAAACTCGAGACAGAGATACTATTTTGTTACAATAAAAAGCACAAATGGATGAAAAAGATAACCAAGGGTTGTCTTCTCTTCTGGCAACTGCTTCCTCTTTAGCAACCCTGAAGAAAAGCTCAGCCCCTCCATTTTAGCCAGGTCTGTAAGGGCACAGGCCATAAAGGGACTTACAAACCTACTACTTGGTGCTGCAGAATTCTATATTTAGACTCTCAGTATTTCTTCTCCATCCACTCCTGCTTCTGCAAGTGCACTGAGCACTCTGATGTCCAAGCCCTTGCTACAGGCATGGGACAATCATATGACTCCAGTCACCAGCAGTCTTGGTACCCTCACTAAGGCCAGTGCTCCCAGAAGATTCTTGAACTAGATATTTCTGCACTGGGGTAGACCATTGCTGCATCCTAAAGAGAGGCATTTTACATTCAGCCCTCCTCAGGTCAGTGACTTTTGAAGAACAAGGTTAGGCTAGGCACGTGGATCCACACAGAAGTTCCTGTTGCAGTGGACTTGTATGAGTAGCCCAGAAATTCCCAGGGATTCTTGAATAAAACTATTAAACTGTCAAACAGCAGCTCTTCTCACCCTGACATCCTACATGGATTTTTCCACCTGCCTCATTAATTTTTGTTTCTGAATAGAGAGAAACTGAAGCGAGGCAAAGCAAAGACTTAGCCCAGTCGTGTACCTCTATGGCAGAAAATGTGTTAGTGAAAAAGACAGTTTTTCTGCTTAAAGTTGCATTTACAAATACACTGGTGGTACCTTGTCTAGCACTGCTGACTGTCTTAAAAGGAAATAATTTGGAAGGTATAACACATTTTGTCTCATATAAGGTTCCTCCAGTGCTCACCAGTAAAATTTGACAACACCAATAAACAAACAAAGTTATTATTAAGATGTTTAACTGTAGGTACAATATTAATTTATAAACATGTTCTATAACAGACAATAAATGCAGCCTATCACTCACTGATTAGTTTAGAAACTCTTTTTTTGTGCAAGATTTAAAATTTCTGGTGAAACTGGTGAGGAGTGTACTCAGCATATCCTGTTAGCTGAGTCAATTGAAATTGCACCTGTTCTTGGATGCAAGTCATAACAAATGCAACCCATATACATTGTAAAGAAAAGGACTTGTATGCACTTTTCCCAATTAACATCTGCCTTTTGGCAAATCATTAACCTATTTTCTCACAAAGAAACAGCTTCAATTGTATTATGCACCCGAAGCGTGCAAAAGTCCCTGAGGGGGTACTCTGACAAAAACATACTGTTCCTGGATCCAATGCAAACATACATATTCATTAATTGTTTGGGGCAATCAGTACAGAATTTCTGATTTTTACAAGTCTTACAAGGTAAACAGGTTACATAAAGCTACGTTCCAGGAAACAGTCCCATCCCAGCCCCGTATTCAATAGAAAAATCAAGAGTGATTTTATGCTAAAAAATGGCAAGGAAAATAATTCAGCAACACTGTAATAACACTTCTAGAGAGACAAAAGAACATTGTTTACCCTAAAAATATGACCACATATTTATTTATTTAAATAAATATAAATAGGGAAGTGGTATGTTTCAAATCCCTCATGCTACACAGATCTGTTCAGGACATCCAAAAATGGCAGTGAGAACCTATTCTACCACAATTTTTCCTGCCTGAAGATTATTTTAATCAAAATTCAAAACTACAGGTTAAGTTTCTTGCCATAAAGGTAATAATGAAACAATGAATTATTATATCTGTAAAAGCAAGAAACAACAATCCCCCAAAGACAAGGCAGTTGTTCAGATACATTCACGTCCAGGAATAGGTTTTCCAAAACCCTAAGTCTATAAAAAAGATGTCAACAATAGTAAAAAGTGAATACTGAATAGTGAAGATTTGTGGAGAATGTAGTGGTGTGTTAAAAAAAAAAAAAAAAAAGAAATATAAAACCAATCAAGAAATGAAACACCTTCAAAAAATAATAATAAAGAAAACCCAGTACACAGTTTGAGTTGTCAGGTTGGTCCGTAAAACACAATGGATTATTGGCATAACTGATGTCTCTGTCTGATTTTGCCCTGGTATCTGAGAAACTATATTAAGATCAAAAGAAAAAGTGAAGTGCCTTAAGGTACAGCATTGCAACATTTTGCCATTTGGTGTTACTTAAGACTCTCTAAATGTGTTCACAAAGAAAATACCTATTGCCATCCAAAATGAAAAACTGAGAAAAATAACTTTATTGCCTCAACATCATAATTTATGTAATATCCAAGATAAAAATTCCATTAAATTCCACTAAACTTTTAATTTGGAAGAGCATTTTTGGTTCAATATGTCTGCAGAAGTACACTGCAAAGAGTTGCTGAGTTACTGCACAGTGCTTTGACACTAAAGGAATTTGAAGTTGGGTTCCTCCAGAGACAGTCTCCCAGCAACGACGGCAGGAGAGGTTATTCCTGCTGCCACCTTCTCTCTCTCACCACACAAACCTTGGGGATCTACTCTGTGTCATTCACACATGGGAGGTTATTCTTTTTAATAAGTAATTGAGCCATTTCTGCAGTAGCTGGCCTGAATGCTGGAACCAGCCCTTCTCCAACAGGGTGGCCTATTTACATTTACTATCAGAGGGATAATTTAAGTTTCAGGAAAGCTGTACCACATCAGGTACATGGTTCAGCTTGTTTAGAATACACATGGGTTCTCAGTACTTCACTGCAGATATATATATACCTGTATACAATATATCTATAATATATATAATTATATATCTATAATATATATAATTATATATTTATATATATATATATATACACATAAATTTTGCACTCCATAATGCAAAAGAACAACTGAGGCTAAATAGCAGTCATTTTCCTCTAGTTTTATAATTCAAATTAGTCACGTCATCAGTTATTTGACAGAGTACAAACCCCAGAGTGAATGCTTCTGAGAGTTCAACCAAGCCTCTTCAGGTGCTTTTAGAGGGAGTTTTCCTATTCTGTAACTTTATTTGAAATTATATGGATCATGAGAACAAGATAATTAGCCCACATCAGTGTTTCTTTAATAGAAATGTCATGTTTGCTGTTTGTGGCTGTGTTTTAGGAGAGCCATCACAACTTGAGGAAAATATATCTGTCCTGTTCTCAACCAACCACGACTAGTTATACAGATATCACAAGTGTCACGCATGTTGAGTTCCAATATCAACAGACAGTCTGACAGAATGACAAGAATATGTCTTAATTTCAAACTGTTATGTTACTTCACTAGATTTACAAACAACAGGGGAATAAACTAGATTAAGTAGTAAATGCTCCAGATAATATGCATTAAAAAGGAAAAAGGAACAGTGATAGGAGCTAAGGCAGAAAGGAAAATTTCAGCAGAGATTTTATTAAAAAATATAGAAGCAAAACAAATATCCAAATCTTGCTGATAAATAATTCTGAAAAAGCTTAAAAAAAACCCCTACAGATTTAAAACATATACATAGTTCACTAAGAGAGAAAAAGAAACAAGCAAAAAATTTTAATAGCTACATGGTTTTATGTCTTCTAATGGAAACAAGAACAGGAAAAGACCACCAGAGTATTTGCAAATGCAAAATGCAAAGAAAATTTGATGTAAAAGACAGCATTTACATAACTGAGTGTGTTATAAACAACTGCATAGTCAAAGGTCAGGCTGAAACATATAAGATCGTTCTTTCACAAAAAATCTGTGGCCTGGATGCTGCATAAAAATAATTACATCCAAAATTTTTATAAGAGACTATTTGTTTGCCATAAATAAAGAGTAGTACTTATGACTGAGCTGAAAACATGTAGTACCTGTTGGTAAAATTCAGAGTTTACCAAGGAAGTGAGGTGACGTCTGGCTACCTGAAGGTGGTTACTAAGAACAAAAATGAAAAGTTACAGAAAAAAAATTGACTGCACATTTCTGTGGCTTGAACTGCAATAGTATTTGCACAGCGAGCTTCTGCATCTAAGCTAAACTCCAATGATGTTATTGAGGTTCAGCCTGGAAAATGAGCTTTATCTATCTACAGTCAGTTGCAGAATTGGATTAAAATACTCCCCCCATTTAAACTGTCCCATTTTTCAACATACATGTGAAGTTGCCAAAATTGGATGACTACCTAATTTTGAATGCGGATTTACAACAGGTGTTCTGCAACTGCCATTTAAAAAAATAATACACAGACATTAGGAAAATAGATGTTTTCTGATTAAAAAATAAACGTAAAATCATCTAAGAACTGCATTTTTATTAAAAGTAAACCCCAAATCAACAAACACTGCGAAGTCTTTCCCGACTTATGTCTGCACTCATAATGCATTACCTGATGGGGGACACTCACAGCATGCAAAGCTTGAGCATATGTGGACTTTCTTGTTGGGCAAGAATCTTTTGTATTTATGACCTTGATTTTTTTGTGTTTTACTCAAATATATTCTTCAGAAGAATGAAGTTGATTTTTCTAAATACGAAAAATTAATTTTGATGGGAATGAGATAGACAAAAGGGCTCAAATGCATCAGTCTTGCAGCTGAATTCACACAGATGCTTCAAAGTGTGACTTAATTTTCATATTTGTGACTAAGTTTTCATACTACCTCTTCTTGCATTCACTACTAAAATGTTTAGAAGATGTAGATAACTCGCTACTTTCTGCTAAAATACTTGAGAGTATGTAAGGGACAAAGAAAACCTTTGGCATTTTTGGAATTAGGTCGTATTTAATTTACATGTTGGAGTAATGTTGCCTTAGCACAAAGAACATTATTTTCACAACCCTTGATCGACTTTAAAAACCTGCATAGCGGACTTCCATAATAACTGCTATTCATGTAAAAATATGTATTTAGTGGCTTAGTTATATTCAAAGATCTTGTTAGGTTGAAATAAGAGTCCTCTAACAGTCAATGGAAATTGTTTTAGAAAATATTACATTTTGATTGTGCTACAATTCATTAAATATATAACCAGAATATCTGCTTGCCACCACTGTTTAAATTTTTTTTTAATTTCTTCAGTTTTTATTACATTGATTCGATGCTTTTGCTTATAGCAAAATCCAGTGCAGAAACATATTCACCAATATAGTTAATTTTCAGCTTTTATTTGTCCTGTCTTCCCTGAAGTAATGTTTGCTGATCTTCTAAGCATTCTTTCAATTTATCTTCAGCTGAAGTCAGACGGTGTTCCAAGACTGAAACTGTCTGCATGAAGAGGACAGTAATTTCAGCTGGTCTTATATTACTCATACAGTATTATAAAAGTGTGCAACATAGTAACATAAGAAAATTAATTTTACTTCAGTAGGCAAAAAAAAAAAAATAAATAAATCCTAAGATGGTTTCTTCTTAGCTATTCCACTATTTATAACTGTATTTAAAAATTAAGGCTTGGTATCCATGGAGATTGTCTAAAGGTTTCTAATTGTTTTCACAAAATATTTTCTCTGGGAGAGAGAAATACATACATACATACATAATATAAATTACTATTAAATACTCTGAAAGTTGCTTCTATATTTCAGTAGTAAAACAGTCATCACTGGTGACCTCAAATGATATTTTCAAAAAACCTAAAAGAAACTTTTAAGGCATCCCCCCAAAAAAGGAAGTGAGAAAAAAATATATACTATTAAAAGGCATTCTCTAAGAGACTATCTTCATCAGAAAAGGTAATTTTTTGGACCCAGGCTAGCAGTTTCTTTTTAATCCAACTTACCACACAAATAATTTTCAACTGATGACTTGACTCCATACTTCCAAAAACCTATTTCTTCAATTAACATACATATTGCAAAAGAGCACAGAACAAAAAAAAAACCCTTAGCTGCTTCCTTTTGATTTGGCTTAATGTTAATATATTACAGACTACAGAGTAGTATCATAAAACATGGGCTGACTAAGTCTGTTATTACTAAAAAGTATTGAACATTTGCAAACAAGTGACTCAGAGTCACTGAAACTAGTATCTGTGCAGTTTCACTGACACTAGGAATTATTCCACTTCTTAGATTCCTACCTAAGCCAACACCTTGAGCACTAAGTTTGAAAAGGGATTTAATGGTACAATGGTAATTTACTTTGTTCATTCCCTGCTAGTACATGATTGTTCAAGTTGGAATCTGACAATGTCTGCTAAACAACTGGCTTCTGACAAATCTATGCTAGATTTCACTACTGAAAAATAGGGATTCTCTTCCTCCAGAGTTAAAAGTGCAACAATCTTTTTGATTATGTATCAGGAAGCTTTCTTTTCACTTTAGCAAACACAATACATGCAATCAATATTTGCTGAAAGGAAAACACTAAAACAGTCACTTGATTATACAACTATTCAAAATAACCCCATAGTCTTTTATGTTCTGATTTATTAACATGGTTCCTGGGTTTTTTTGCCCACTGACAGCATTGTCATTTTCCACTGCAAGTGTTATCTGTTATTGCATACTTACTAGAGTTAACACATCCAGCTGCCCCACAATGTGCTCCAAAGCACTGTCCAGGGAGGGGGAGATGCCTGTTTGCTTGTCCTCATTACGCACAGCTGATCTGCTCTCATTCTCTGATTTCCTTTTTGAACTTCTTGCTGAGACTGAAGCAGGGGGCCGGTGTAGCTCTCCAGTTTTGCCATCAGCCTTTAATATAGAAACAGCATTTGAAGATTCAGTTGGCTTTGTCCTCATTTAAGTAGAACCATTCAGTAAGATAGGTAAAAAAGTCTGGCTTCTAACTTAATAAAAAAAAAAAAATCTATTTACATATATATGCACACACATGAGGGCCTTCAGATTTGCTTTTTGTACCAGGTCCAATTCTTAACACCTCAATTTGTTCTGACCTAAGAGAGAATTCCAGCTGTGATGGATGAGGCAATAAGGGAAATTTCAGCAGCCTTTAAGTACACGTTTCAGGTACATATGATTGAGGAACTACATGCTGTAGCACTAGAGCTTGAATTAAAGCTCAAATTAATACAATTGCTGAAGGGTGTCTTGTCTTCAAAAAGATAGCTCAAGTTGACTAAAGGAATTCACTCAGAGCAGTCATATGGATGAAAAATCTGTATGTGACTAGAAGATCACAAGGGTTCCTCCCAACTTCGTAGTATGAAACCTTTGTTTAGTATGAATTAATCTCTTATTTCAGCATAAAAGATAGTTTTTAGTTGTTTATTCAGTGACATTACCTTTTGAGAAACTGATATCTTCAGAAAATGGGAGAAGGAAATAAAAGAAAAGACCCACACAACCTAAAGTTGAGAGAAATAACTTTGATGTATAAACATTGCTCCAGGGTGACAGAGCCTGATCTTTCCAATCACTTTGGTTTTGTCTGTGCCTTAAAGTTCTTAATGACATTTTTGAGTCATGAAAGGTTAAATCATCACTAATTCATTAGAAGCTCCCTCATAACTTTATCTGATTTATTAATGACTTTTTGAGATTTCTTTGAAAACTTCTTCTACCTTCAGATAATTTTACTTTATTTTTACACTGAAGTAAATTGAGGTAGCTAATATTTATTTCTAATTATATTAGAAATATCCACATTTACAAAATATATCTTTTAAATGCTTCTTCCCTCAACACTCTGGGCTTCCCTCAACAGATCCAGACTGCAACCATTACTTTGACAAGACTGGGAATCTCACCACTGGGAGACCACAAGAAGAAGATCAATGGGACCATCAGAATCCATGGAGTGACGATATTTTTTCTACCTAATCTGTGTCTCTGTCAATCTCTTTCTCTCCCCTCACTCTCCATTTTCATCTATTTCCATGTCTCTTTACCTCATATTTACTGTACTAAATAAAATCTGTACTATTGACTCTGGTCTTGTTTGCACCTTAATTTGGGCAGAGACATCTCTCTAATAAGAACCTGATCACAACAACATCAATGAGAGAAAGTAAAGCAAGTCTACCTGGAATGGCTTTTTGTTTTACTTGCAGAGCACAGGAGCAAACCAAAAATGCCACAAACAAGAGTCAGTAGAAGACCATGAGCCCAGGGTGTGGAATGGCTGAAAGCAGAGACTGCGAGATAAGAGGGCAAAGAAGAAAGTCTTACCGCCCTCTCTGGGTTAAAAGTTCCACTGCACAGTTAAGTTCTGAACGGACACGTCTCAAGCCCCCAGGCAAGAACCCACGGAGTGCAGAGCATAGGGTTGATAGGGACAGGGAAGATACCCCTGCATATACTTCAGACCTTCTCAATGTTTGATACTACCACAGTATTTTCTGGTATCACTTTCATTGATTTCCATATGAAGAAAGATAAATTAACAAGACGATACCTCCAGTTTCCTTTCAGCTCTCCTTTCTCTGCTTGGTAACTGATTTAGGCAAATGAACTAGGCATGTCAAATAATAAATGGCTGATGCAACTAATACTGAAATACATCAGTGATGTGTATTGACATCAGGTTATGTCAAAAAATAAAAAAGTGCGCTAGACATCAAACTACAGATTTCAAACATTAAACATCCAAGGCTGTTTTACACAATGCCCTAACGGTTATCACAATTGCATTGGACTACAGAGAACTGGCCTTCTTAGTCCAAGTCAAGCTGCCTTGTCAGCCAGGCTGTCTTTTAAAGGCATGAAACTGTGGAAGAAAGGGTACTGGTCAACAGAAAGTTTTAGTTCAATGGTTAGGATGCTCAGTCAGGAGCAAGTAAGTCCTGCTCTTATGAGAGGTTTTGTATTTTACATATATATATATGTGGATAAAATAAATAAAAACTCCATATGAGAAAGGATATGAAACCAGAACTTTCCCACTCCTAACTAGATGGTTTAATTACACCTTTCTCTCCAGTACCACGAATTTAATTTTTTTCTCAATATGAAAAATTTTGTTATGTAACTTCAGATTACTCCAAAGAGTTGTATACTGTGAAGGAGTCACTTGTTAGAACAAAATGAAATAGAATACAAATGGCTTGATTTTTGGCCAAGGTATGCAGAGAATAAATTTCCCATTTAATTTTGTTTTGCTTTAGCTCCTGTGTTGTGTGGGTAAGATCAAGGCTGGAATCCAGGTCTTCCTAGACACAAATGCCAATAAGTTCATTGTAAATAAACCCAGTATCACTTGTCTAATGTTAACAAATCTACTTATAGTCATGTTTTGGGAAGTACATTTATTTTCTTGCCTTTGCATGATACAAGTAATTAATTAACACAGTCAGATATAACTGTAAACTTCAACTGATACTCTCTGACTTTGCTTAAAGGCATTGTGCTTTGCAAATTCAGTGTACAAAGGATAATCTATTAATCTTTAAGTACTCAAAATTAATAAAAACAGATTTAACATTCAATGGCACTTTAAAAATTGTTGATATTTGAAGTATTGTGATTTAAAATTAATTTAAATGAATGGAGCAGGATACAAAGACAATCTGAGGTTATTAGACATTGCCAAGTTCTAAAAACAGTTCTACTGTGAGGTTGGTCTCAGTTTCTTTTCAAACAACATTGCTGCACTTCATACTGGAAATACAGATTTCAGCTTAAGCTCCCACAAAGTGATTACAAATTTTGCTCTTACAAACCCAACCTAAATAGATCCTTCCAGCTCAAGCAGGAAAGCAGTCAACTCAGTAAACAGAGTAAATGCTAAGCTAGTGAAAATCTCACCAAACACTTTTTTCTTACAGTAAAACTGATCTAAAGTTCAATGCATTGGACAAGTAGGCTGTGAAAAAATGCTCTGTAAACTGCCACCAATATTGCAAGTCAGAGTAGTAGAAAAGTCTTCTTGTAAAAGTCTTTTTGAGAATGCAACAGAAGAATCTCAAGGACTTATGAGCAGTATGCAACACAAAAATACTTACAAAAGTAAGGCAAAGACCTTGATGTTTGTCAAAACTCAAAGTATCAAACACAGACAAGCAAATAATTAACTGAACTGAATTCTGAACTTTCAAAATTTGTAATAGGGAAATGAAATGAGACCATTTCAAATTTTCAACTTATCTAACTTGAGTCCAAACAAATCAGATTTCCTTTACCTTTGGATACCAACCAGTTCATGTCCAACACTTTTATCCAGGATAATATTTTATTTTTAAAAAGTTCTTATTATAGAAAGTTTTTATATCCACAGCCTACTTCACATGAAGTGTTTCAAGAACTAGATGTTGCCTTTCCTTCATATTACCCTCTTTCTAAAGTACTTTAAATACTTTGAATACAATTCATAAACAACAATTCTATATGTTGCCAGTCAGCAATGTAGTAAAAATGTCTCATAATTCAAAAAACCAAACTGTTCTGAGAGACATCAGAGCTATAGCTTATTTTGAGAGAATAAATTTTTATAAGGCAATCAATTTTAAATTGTTACTTCTGAGCAAAGCTAAGAAGAAAATTAAAATGTGCACAGTGTTTCCATTCACAGCCCGTTAGTAATAACATGAACTCACATTTGGGCAACTCCATGCACGTTACAAATAAGAAGGAGAAGGAACAGATTTAATAAATCAATAGGAAGTCATTACCATGACATTACCAGCGGATGTTGAGCAGAAAATTAAATTTAGCTTATAAATGATGTCACAAACAGCAAGCCATAATTGCTCATCTTTGTTTTCTGTCAAGCAAAATAGCCAAAACTCTGTGGGTGGTGCTCGATCAATTTGTGAAAAATCCTTACACATAACCTTATCACCTCTGCCTGTTCCCAAACGTTTTCCCATGAAACATTCACAGAGCAGACAGAAACAAACACTGCATCCCAGTCTCCCTTTGCTTCATGATGGTTAAGAATAGAATCAGAGTAAATTGCATCTATATATATAAAGATGCCTGAGTAGTTTTATTTATAAAGATAAAAAATTCCCTCAAGGGAAAAAAAAAGGAAAAAAAAAATACAAATCTCTGTAACTCAATTGGATATTAACAGTCTTCAATCTTCTAAAAGCTACAAATTTGGAAAATATGGACAACAGCTTCCAAATGCATATCTAAATTATCTCATAATTAAGATGGGTTTATACGAAAAAGTGATACTGGTAAGCTTCCAAATGAATCACAAAAATTGGCATGGTCTGCTTTTTAAAAATAATCGTTTAAATTGTGAACACATGGTACATTTGTCTACTAACACTAAAACATTTCTGATACTATGATTAAAACAACTACAAACAATTAGTCATAAGTAGGGCATGAACCTCAGACTGAAGAGCAAAGGCATAGCAGAGGAGTCTACCACCTTATCAGACCTTGATTTCCTGTGTCTTTTGGTTATTTGACATTATGGGAAGTTTCTCAGAACTAATAGTACTATGATTATTACTGCTTTTTTCCTCCTCTTGTGAACCTACCCTCAAACAAAAATGGTTCACTGTAGATATGCTAAATTTAACTGTTTGGGATTTGGTTTTTTCTGTTTTTGTTTGATTGGTTGTTTTGTTGTTGTTTTTGTAGGCCATAATTATTGACACATCACTTCTATTGCTTTGAAATTATTTTTTTCCATCAGTGAGTAGCTCCCATTAAACAGAGCTCTCTAGTCTATTAGGCTAGAACTAAGTTGGCTTTAACACTAAGTATGTTAAACCGCTATTTGTTTTATCAGTTCCTACTGAGGAGAATTTCCCTGTAGTTTCAGCTGATGACAGCACTCTTCATTTCCTCTCCTCTTGCATGCACATGAATCAGCACAGCAAAACCTGCCATGTGCCAACTGTGGCTTTCTGCCCCTGCTAACTGATGAGGTTGTTCTGGTATCATTGATTTGCAAACTTCAATTGAGGTTTTGCATTCAAGCAGTAAAATACAGATAAACTACCTGGTGCATCTATAACAAAGTTCTACAAAGCATTTCTAGTTTGAGCAGTCCTCTTTCAGAACTTGTAACATGGAATTTTGCACTTAATTAAAAGACTTTCGTGTCATCTTATGCACTTGAGTCTTGTCTAGCTCTCAAAAGAATGCCTAAGCTAAACCTAAAAATTTAAAGCACTTAGTGGTATCAGGATACAAACTCACAGCCGACAAACCAAGCCAGACTATCAGACTGTAATCTTTAGCAAATCAGGCATTTTCACCTAAAATGGATCAGCACTTTAAGTCTTGAAAACAACAAATTCAGCCTGACAGTAAATGATTTTACAGAGGCCACAAGGCCAGTACAGTACAATGAAAACTAGTTGCTAACTTTGGTGGGGTTTTTTATATTATTATCTGTACAAAATTGACTGAAATCCTGATACACATACAGTTATGGTCTGATTAATCTGATTTATTTATTCATTTATTTCTATCAGGATTTCTATATTAAATCTAGCATTGCTGTTATGGCATGAAATAAACTCTTCTCTTCTGAGGCCCATCTCAAGATATCCTGAATAGATAGTTTTATGCAAAGAAATTATATCACACTTTACAACAGTTCTTTCACATGCATAATGAGAAACTAGCTACATGGTTTTCTTATGTCAGCTTTTTCCCAGAGTGCTGCTCATGGTCTGAGAAAACACTGTAAAACAGAGTGCATTCAATAGACTTAGTATTTTGCACCTCCACATATACAGAATCTAGTACAGAACAAAACTATTTTCTCCATATTCCATTCATTTCAAGAAAGAACAGAAAAAGAACCAAAAATAAGCCTTGTTTGCTCCAAGAAATATAGAAAACATTTCTATTTCCCTAATGAAAACTCACAGAAGCACACATATATTTGAGTTCATCCAGTTAGAAATAAATAATATTTCTGAATTTTTTTTCTAAATGCTCAGATCATCAGTAATAAGTTTTACTTAAAACCAGGTAATTTTCTCTTTTTAGTTTGCTCATTGATGTTAATTTCTAATAACAATACACCCTTGCATCAGTTTAAGCTTTTAGAAAATCCAAAGATTTCCCCCACAAAACAAGTAATACTGCCAAAAAATAAATAATTAATAATTAAAACCAAAACAAAACCCAAACAAACCAAGACCCATCCCAAAGCATGTCATGAACATACAACACAAACTAGACAGAAATCGCTGGAGGTTCAATTGCCAAAGGTAACAATACCCTGCCAGGAAGTCAATTCTAAAATAACAGTTCAGGAAGACCATATTCAAACACTTATGTAAATTCTAAAATTTCTTGCACCACAGGCACTAAAAACCAGCAATATAGCCTAAGGAAAAAAAGCAAAGGAAGGTAATAAATTACTTTCAGCATATCTTCAGCTTCAGCAAGAAGCTTTGCAAAGCAAAGGACAGATAACACGAAACTATAGAAGCATTTCCACTACTTACAATTACAAAACAAAGTAGGCAGTTTTAATTTAGTCAAATCACTTTGGACTGCATGTGTATATACCCAAGGGAATATCTTACAGCTGAAATCAATGCAAAAGTTTCAAGTGATGGCTTCTTTTTACCCATATAGAGTCCTAATAAAAAATTATATTACACACTCTGCTTGAATTTCTTACCCATTCTAGGACAGGGAAAAGCTTAAGGAGGGCAGGACGAATACTAGTAACAGGAAGTGGAAACATAAAGAAACACTTACTAGAAATGAAGTAATGATAGAAAATTAATAACCCTATTTGGACAAGGCCTCCTTTCTATTACTATAAGTAGAATATTTTGCTATATTTGATATTACAAATGTTAAAGAATAAAAACAGAAAAAAAAAAAAACCTCTAGGATTTTTCCAGCATGTTGGCAAACTCCCTGTATTTTGAGTAGCAGAGGACATCAACTACATCAACTACACGGCGGGAAGGAGGCAGAGTTAACTTGAGAGTGCGAAGGAGAGTACAGCATCCTCACCAGGAACATATCTACTCAGAGAAACACGGCCATTCTTCTGGATTGCTTGCTCATGAGTCCTTTCTGTCCTCTTCACTCCAGTTAAGAAGCTGACTTAAAGTCTTTAGATCAATAGCTAGCTAAATAAATCTAACTGATCTTTAAAAAGAAAAAATACCTGGTAACATCACAATTTATTGTACAGAGTCTTAAATTATATATAAGGGACAGCTCTTCATCTATCTTATTCAAATGCCTGGCAAAGTCACCTAGTATATCCATACTCCAAATGAATTTACAATGAAGTTCAACAAACCCAGATGAATTTCTCATTCTTGAAGGTATGTTTACTCCTGAGAAAAAATAAAACAAAATCACATACTTTACAATATGCAATTTATTTCTCCTAGATAAATTCTCCCATAGTTAATCTGTTGAGGTAAAACTAATCTTGAAAAATTTATGCTGTATATAAATTCTAAGAGTTAAAGGAACATACTTCTGTCTTAAGCCTCACCTCTCAGTAAGGATGAACAAAAAATCACTGAGGACAAAATCCTGAAGAGACAAGACTCTTGCCAGGATAAGAGGAACTGAACAATGGGAGTAATGTTCTCTCAAGCCATGCAGAAAGCTGAGAAGGGGTGCAGTCCCTGCACTCCAGTCTGCACAGACCAGGGGTCTGGTGCTTCACAAAGGTGGGAGGCTGATGCAGGGTAAACTCAGCCCAGAGCTGCCTGTGCTGCAGAGCCTCCCTCCATGCACTGACAGGTCCTACATTAGCAGAGCCCCCTGCTGTAGAGGGAGCACACAGGAGCTGTTTGCCAGCCCATCCATAACTATATATTCATATACACACCCACCACACACAAGTTACTTCCAAAGTTATAACCAAAGCTAACAGAAACTCCCTTCTGTCAGCACAGCTGCCCCTGTACCAATGGCTTCTGTCGGGATAACAATGTCAGTGCTATAGCATGAATTTTCTTTTTTTGCTACTTCATACCAACATAACAAAACTTTATGGCATAGACAAACCAAGACCACCTCCTGTTAGGGGATGCTGTGAGCTGTGATCTGGCAGCTTTGACTTCCCTTCAGAGCAGGGCTAACAACAGTGGGTATACCACTTGACCAGGTGGCTATCCTGGTAACAATACCACTGGCTTTTTACTCCTTTTGCTTCTATGGAACAAACAATCTCCTCCAATTCAAATTATTTACAAGAAAATACCAAAGAATAAAATGTATTAGAAATTAAGTTAGCGATCCAGCGTATTGGAGTCCAAAGTTAAATCCAACACCAGCACAATTGTTTGAAGACTTTGCCAAAGAGACAGATGCTACTAGTAGGGAAAGAAAAAAAGAAAGCGTAATATTTCACGGCTTGGAACTGAAATCCTGAGACCACAGCCATGAACAAAATATTTTACTACCTAATAGTACTTTAATAGAGTACTCCATGTAATACAGGAAACACTCAGCGTTTGATCAAGGCTTTTGCTAAAAAAGCATTACACCCATAACAGATGATGAAGGTTTTAAGAGGACATCAAATACTTTAATAATAGTGTCACAAAAACCTCCCACAAGGATAAAATGAAGCTTAAAAATTTTCACTGAAAACTCAAACTTATATGCTTTTGTTAGGCTTCACGTAATACCTGGAGAAAGTAGCAGAAGTTTACACTAAACTAATTTCAGTGCTCAGCATTAGTAATATGCTGAAGGTTTGGACAAGCTGTTCAATTTGTCCAGGTGAAAACAATACTCAGTGCTGCTGATCTTAGTTCAGAGCTGGGATTTTTAAAAATTGCTTTAATAGCACCAGCATAACTTTGTACTTAAGTCAGTTGAGTTTTACAATTTACTGTGAAAGGAATCAAATAAGGGAACTGCAGAAACTGACAAATTTGAGAATCACATACAAATATCCAAGAAATGCTAACTTCAGAGGGGTCTGACACACCTGTTACACTCTTGGAAAATAATTTAATTCGTGTTCTATTACAAAATTCAGTCAAAATACACACATTGTTCAGCACCAATTAAAATGCTTAATGTGTTGGCATATAAGACTGGTAGATAGGTTCTGCTTGGCTGTATTAAAAAAGGAATTCAACAATGGTAAAAATTACAGTTAAAGCATTAAGGTTGCCAAAAATAGCTTTATTTTGAAACGGTTCATAATTTTCTCCCCCTGTTGGGCTGTGACAGTTGGTACTTTGAGGAAACCAAAATAAACATCTTACTGATTTAGGAATATGATCTGTAGTTTTACCAGTCCATTAAAATCAGAATTATAAAAAAACACCAAACACCTAAAAATCTTTGTGATTAGCTGAGAGAGTGGGTTTCATTGCTCAAGCTACCAGGATCTAAAGATTTATATTCTCCCTGTTTGACATTTGATATTTGTATTTTAGCCCATTTCTTCTTACCTCAAGTGACAAATATTAACAAGCCACTAGAGGTAACTAACTGTCAACACGGGATAAATGGTAACACTGCTCTGACTGAATTTGGGTGGTCAGGGCAGGAGGAAAGATAGGGATGGTGGCTGACTCAGAGTAACAATTTCAAGAACATTTGGTATTCTTAAATTTCACAGAACACAGTACTAGAAGAGGTCTTGATCACTGAATCTGATCCTCAGGGAAAAGGAGGAATTTGCATCTACACCATTCTCACTGAACTAACTCTTATTTTGGAACTGACAACATCTCCCACGGTGAATTTATTATTATTTAAATTTTAATTACTAATGTTCACAAATACAGACAAAACCTAGTTTATATAGATTATGTTCTACCCAAGTGAAAGGATAAACCCTTCCAATTTCTGCATCAACAGATGTTCTTAATATCACAGTGATCACATCTACAATCCTGTTGCCTTTTGTTAAAATAAATATGGGTAATAAATAACAGAAGTAGTCAGCTAAAATGTTGGGCTTTGTTCTTCATTTCTGCAAAATATGCTGGGAGAAAGTCCCTTTTTTCCTTAGTTTTTTATGTGAGAACATCTTCATATTGTTAGTGACGTGATACAACTGGCTATTTTGCAGTCAGCTTTCCTTCCTGCCAAACCGAAAGGAGGTGGTGAGGGGGAAATCTAGTATAAAATCCTGCCTCTCTCAGCAGCAAAGTGTTACAAGGCCAACAACGTGAGGAAGACCTACCTCATGGTTTTTACAGAATTCCTTTGCCACTGAGCTGCAGAGCGGCAGTTGGCCAACACAGCTGAAGGAAAACAATCTGGTCTAGTGTCCACAATTCACAACTCCATGTTCCAGATCCAAGTGCTTTCACACCTTTTCACTCTTTCTTGAAATAAGAGAAAACTCTACTTACATGTTCCATTCTGTTTAGTGATACTTATGAGACCAGAAAAGCTGAGGTACTACAAGCAGATATACAACTCAAAATAAACAAGAGCAATGCTTGCTCCTTCATTCAGCAAGGTGCAGCAGCTTTTGCACAGAAGAGATTCTGCAGAAAGGGCTCCTCCCTGTGGACTGGCACATCTCTCCATTTAATGTAGAAAAGTAGAAAATAATAATGTAATTTATGACTTTTAAAAAATAGAGCATAACATCTCATAGGGCAGTACAAAAAGGATATACACACAAAGAAATATCTCCTTAGAATACAAGGCTATACATAAAAGGTTATATATTATTTTTAGCTGTATTTTATATATATATCTAAATTTTTTCTATGTGTGCAATAAATTAAAGCTCTGTTCCCTATAGTATAAAAAGCTCAAAAACTCTGTGTGTGTATATATATATATATATTAGGAAAATAAATGGAAAACACTAAATAAAGGGTTTACCACTAGAAGATAAATACTAAGTTCCACTGGTCACAGTGCATTATTTTAGTAATACATCCATCCAGATGTAACAGCCATGTAACTCTTCTGCATACATTCCATATTTAATTATGTTTGCTGTTACATTATTAGCATTTATGGTGTGTTTGGCATTTTTTGTTTGTTTTTAATAGCCACACAAAACATTAACATTAGTATTCTCCATGTATTCAAAATGGGAAACATATGACAACACAATTATACATATATATATATATATACATATATATATATATATATATATACACACACACACACTGAGTCATTGTTTAACTTATCTTCCTATTGGTCTAGCATACAAAACATGTCTTGGAATTCTATTTGTATTAGTGACATCCAGATCAAAACCATCACAATTTAAAACAAAATTCAGTATCAACTGTCTTTATATAGGTCTATTAATTCAGTATATTCATGTATGAATGCTGTATGAAAGTCCTAACCAAAAAACCAACAAATCTACATTGCCAACTACTTCTTTTTGGTGTCAAGGAACATCTCTTGACGTGACTAATCACACTGACAGACCAAACCAGGAGCATCAGCCAGAGGTACATATACAACTTGGAAGTGAACACAGCGGTAGAATTTGCTCATGTCACTGTATCTCAATAAACTACCACATGTCCATCTTGGGGAAAGTCCTCTGGTTAGACTGGGACAAAGAGAAACAAGAAACTTTTATTCTATTCCTGCTTGCCATTTCTTTGGCATTGAGGTCTGTTGCTTTACTGAGCAACAGAATAAAAATTTTAAGATTCTTAAAATTCACCATGAATTTCAAACTAAAGTCCTCTTGATGATGATCCTCTTAATGATGATTAAAGTTGCAGTCTCTCTACATCTTTTATGTTTTTAGAAAAAACTCCTTTATTCCTGATAATATTATAATCTTTCAAAACTTCTGAAAGATTACTTTGGTATTTTATTGCAGCAGCCTGATGATAGCAAGAATCTGTGGAACCGTGTGTCCATGCAAGGTACAAGAGGATGTATCATTTCCCATATGCTAGTGAAAATACAACATCACTGACACTCCCAGTCTTCTATGTCCCTGCATCTTAAGGAAAATGATTGATAATAATAATGGACAACACTAACTTAAGCATTTTCTAGAGATCTATCAACCTAAGTGCTTAACGCTTACAGATAAGGTACTCTCGCTAAGAACGGAAGCTCAGATTTTAAAATGTGCTTGTGCTCCCCTGTGCTCATGTCCATACGGCACTTTGAAAGAAAAGCACGTTTCCCTAAAGAGCTTGGTTGCATAGGTTAGGGTTGGACAAGGGATATAACTGAATTGAAAGAAAGATATATACGGATATAAATAATAAATACTTCACTAAAGTTTAATGAAGTCATTAATGAAACACTGAATTAAGTGCTATCTGCCAGGGTACAGCTAAGAAATATAAACCCAACTGTGCTAAAAGACATGTAAAACAGAGTATCATACTGTTACGTGCCCTTTGTCAATGTCATTTGATTAAGGTTGACTCTGTGCTTGCAACAGCATTGAAGAGCTAAACGACAAATGATCAACTGTACAGCATCAGCTGTGAGAGGCAGTGGTCTAGTCAAGATGTGGAGATGCCACACTCAGTGGGATATGGAAGAATGTACAACCTGACTGTGTGCTGCACTCCATACTTGATGTGAAAATGACAGTAAAATGAAAGCAGTTGGCACTATAATCCCAGATGAACAGCTGGCATTCCAGTCCTAAATGTCAAATTCCTGTTGGGGATTTAGAGACTTCACAGATAAAATATTCTGTTGCTTTTTACTATTGTAAAAAGCAGAATAATACTAATGACCATAAATTAGAAGTGATGAAGCACAGCTCATTTGGATAACTGAAGGTCTTAGCAAAAACTCCATAGACATTAGAATTAGGAGCAATAAAAAGGACATTTTAGCTCACTTTCCTTAGGAAACAATGCTGAGGCAATCATTTCTGTCTGCTTGTCCCAAGACCTTACTTATAGGTTTTGAACTTGTTGCAGATGTAAGAGGGTCTAGTGGATGAAGAGAAATCCTAGAGGGAGCTGATTTCACACAAGGTCCCTGAGAACTGACTGCTGGCTAAAGGAGAGAAATCAGTAAGTAATGACATGGGGAGAAAAGCTCTGGCATAAGTTTACACACTACTGGAGACCAGAGATTGCATGAGAAACAGAACTTATAATTACTTCAAAACAAGAGAAAATAAATAAAACCTTACAGTGAGTTATGACACAGATTTATAGGAAGCAAGGCAAACACAATTTCTATAACTCAAGGATTAGTTGTACTTTACAAATATCAGAAACAAAAGAAGTCCCAAAAATGGCATACTTATTAACTAGAGACATTAAAGAATTTTGCTTTTTTTTTTTTTTTTACAGTGGTTAATGAAGTATTTTTATCTTCCATTTCAGAAGATAGGAAATACTGTAACTGTATTTCTGGCAAAATATTTTCTATTCCAACTGTAGCAAAAATACTATTAAACAATTTACACCATATATAAATACTTCTATATCCTGGATTACGCAGTGTGAACTCAATGGCTTTGAAATAATAAGTCAGGTAATGATACTCATTTTTAATATATCCTGTTCGTACTTTTTCCACCGCATCTTAAGAAAGATGATGTTCAACTGTGTCATGCCTGTAACGCACCTGTAAGTGTTACAGCACAATCACATTGGATACGTAGCTCCATGGACATCATCCAATTCAGTCAGGTTGCAGCCAGAGCTAATCTTCTCCTTAATCTCTAAATAATTTTTTCTCATTATTTCCTTTGTGTGCATATTCGTGCTCAGATAGCTGAGCAGATCAGGGAATTGACTTGGATGGAATTAACCAAATAAAAACAGTTGTTAAGTTAAAATGACTGTGAAATCATCCTTTAGCATTGTCCTACTTAATTTTTGACCCCAAAAGTTTTGGTGGAAGATACAAGCCAAGATACTTCTAAAGTTTTTCTGTATCAAACACCTATCTGATGAAGGAAGATTTTTGCCCTTGTCGTTGAATTTTATTTGAAAAGTCTCAGTCTCTCAGTCCTATGCAATTTTTGAATTTGACTCAGTGTTTCCATTATCTCACATCAAGCAAGTAAATACATTTCTTTCTGCAAACTAGACAGTAATGCAGCATGGCTTCAAAGAGAGATATGTTGTACTGGAACAACTGATATATTTGGAAAACACTCAAACAAGCTTTTAGGCAGAAAGCACCCTCTGGGTTTAGGTATTACTGTACTCTAAGTGATAAACAGAATTTGCTAGCAATTGTTCAAGCATTGTCATTTAGGAAAAAATATGAAAATATTTAAGGAGTAATAAAGTGCTCGCTTTTGTTAAAAACTTGCATTAACAATTTTGAACAACACACGGGTTTTACATATATATATATACGTTTCATTTTATAGTCAAGTTTCTAGCACACAGGTGCAAGCATGTTGTGCTCAGCTTAGGCTCCAGCATAATTTAGGAACACAGGATAATTCAACAGCAGTAGTTTAGCTTTAATATCTTGTTTTCTGACATACTTCATCTGTAGCTCAGCTTTATTATGCAACTTAAGATAAAGAAAAATAAAACCCTGCAACCTTCTCTAAGAGAGTCATGCATTATGAACTAAACTAAGCATTACCTTGTTTCTTAGTAACACAAAACATGCAATCTTAGAATTAAAGTCTCATGAACACTAAGAAGTTCCAAACTTAACTTGTGTTACTGTATGAAAAAAAATAAAACAGGTGCTTACAGGGTAACAGAGCTATTGAATGATTTCATTAACTTCCATTAAGCTAAATGACTCAAAAATGGCATTTAGATCAGTACTAAATCATCATCTAGGTCAGCAGGAAGCTCATTACAGACTGACAATCCAAGTGACAGAAACACTTTTTTACAAGTGCTAGAGTAGTAATTTCCTGTGTGAAAGGCTTGTTGCTGTTCCTGCATTCCTCAGGGGACACTTCTTCTCAGAGGATGTTACTCTTCCCCAGGAAGAGGAAGGAACCAGTTGTTATTGGATGTGTGGGCTGATGGCTGTCGGGCATTTTCTGCATGCCACAGAATCAGCTGTGAGAACTGTGAATACAGCTTAGATTTCCAGTCGAAGCAGAGGAGAACACTGCTTGAGCAGACAAGGTCAGAGTGTACATGTAAAGTATCTCAGGAAACTGAAAGAGAAATAATACCTGGAACTTCCATCCCTTTAGTTCCCAGAAATGTGCTAATTTACTAAAGGAACAATATACAGACATGGATCAATTGAAAAGCATTCCTGAAGCACTGCACTGTTACCATGAGTAAGACCCTCTACAAAGTAAAATTCTGCAAGCTCTAAAAAGGCAGTTATCTCACAAAAATGGTGTAATTTTTTCCTATTAGGTCCCTCTACTGAACTTCCTCTTCTATATCAACTCCAGTTGTCTCCCTGTGTGCTGTGACATTTTTACAGGGTGGGTCACCAGTAGCTAGTCCATGCCTATTCCAGTATCACTGAATTCAGTGTCACATTCCACTGGCTTTTTCTTAAGTTACAGCAATAATATATTATTCTAACTTTATTTATATTATATCATTATTATATATATATTATAACTAAGTTTATTTCCAAACTTCATTAAAAAACCAATCCACCAACTATTTGATTCTAAAATTATTAGGGAGACAGACAGTGACATACAAATAAACGGTACAATCTCATAAGGTACATTTCCTCAGGAAAGCAGGCTATAAATAGTACAGGAAATATTCTTGCATTCTCTAGTGCCCAATTCAGAATTCAGTCTCCAATGAAAACTTGACTTTCTCTCAAGTTCCAGTTCACTCAGAGAATATAATGAAGCCTATTAAGGAACATCAGGACATGTATTATTAGTTAATTATGCAGAGGCACAACATATTTCCTGCTCTCTCCTTGTAAACCAGCAATTACATGCTGTGTTAGAATATCATCACTGTAAAATGCAAGGACCATTTGGATCATACTCCTCTTTCATTACATATGTTGAGTTCACCTTCAAGTATTTGATCTTTAAGCTTTATTTGATGCTAGTGGTATTAAAGCATTGCTTTTAAGATTAAGTAAACAAATCTTTTTAAAAATGCCTGCACCTCTACAGCAGCTCAGAATGCAGGTTTAGAACTTCACTGTTCAATATACAAAACACTTTGTCTTTTTGGCACTTCTGACAGTCATTTTGTTCACATACACCATACCTTCTTTATAAGGCTCTTCACTGGGCAACAGAAAACTCTCTCTACTGCCTCATGGTTGTTCAGATGGATGAGGTGCAGCCTTTGGGAGGAATGGGAGACTTCTCTTCCCTGAGAGCAGCTAAAGGTGTTCAGCTGCACAGCTGTGGGGAATAGGTGGTGCAGTGGTTAGGCCGCGGCGCTGTCAACGCCAAGACCTGGGTTCGATTCCCGGTTAGGACACTCCGTGGGCAGATGGAGCTTGTTAGCCCTGTAAGGCAATGCATCTACATCCTGAGGACCTCGCTGCCACCGTCCAAGCTCGCTTGGCCCCAGTAGATGAACCTCAGGATTAAAGGGTGGGCTCAGTTCCACGCACACTGTGTCTCACCTAAAAAATCCAATGCGCAGGCTGGAAGGTGTAGAGACCTTCCCCGGATCTTTGTTCATGAAGATTGGCCATTACTGTGGGGAACAGGCAGTCAATCCTCCTCCACCAGCCCCACACACTGTACCTGCATAGCACGCCAAGAGCAGAAAGGTCTGTCTAGAGTGTGCTGTAAGCCAAGATGACACTAAAAATTGCCTGTCTAAAAGCAAGATTGGACAGAGAGAAGGATTCATTTGCAAAGACACAAAAGCACAATTCTTAGCTTTATTCTGCTGCACTGAACACTTCTGAGTTCCTCTATTGACAGTATTTATTCTATGTTTGTAAAAGACTTAGCACGAAAGATTCAGAGCTGGTTTGAGAGTTTTCTGGTATGCTTATCTACAGAGAAGGTACAGACCACAACCTCAAAATTTAGGAAATAGTGTGAAGAGATCCTGTTTCTCCAAATTTCATTCTAGTTTGTGATTGGGAGTTCAGGCAGTTGGCAGTTCATTCAAATACAGATTTACCGGTAACCAGAAGAATGCCAGTATATGAAAAAAATCCACAGCTATTAAGAGATTGGCCTTCCTTATTTCTCTGTCTGGGAGCAAGAAAAGTGAGGTGATGGAAGAGGCTGGGAACTGTCAATTTTTATCAAAGCCCCTTTACTGTTGGGATCAATCCTCAAGGCAGAGCTCATTCTAATTGGCAGCTGAGTTTTGGACAAGGAACAAAACCAGGACATTTCTCTTTTTCTTCAATGGCAATGATTCCAGTCGCCCTTTCAAAGAGAACAGTGCTGGAATTTGTTTTTCGTAGAGAAAAATGCATGAATATCACACAATGATCAGAGTTTAAGTGAAAGGTTACATGTCTGAGATCCCAAGAAAACTTGATATCCACAGACTACAGAAAGCTGTTGGGCTTTTGGATGAACTACAGCAAGCAGTAAAGGCAACTACTCTGCACAGCGAAGTGACATATAGGTTTTGTTCTTCTGGCTGTTCCCTTCTGCATTGGACTTGGGCCCCAGAGGAGATGATTTATGTATAAAATTGCTATTATTTCCTTTCTTCCTTTTCCCTTCCCTTTAACCTCACTGAAGACAGTTGGTGTTTATTTCCATGTAAGTCTGAAGTCAGGAAAGGATGTAAATCAGAATAAATTTGACATTGCATAATAAGAAAAATATGCAGAATTTTTAGCTTTTAAAAAATAACATTTAAGACATAATTTCTATTGTCATCCTCTCCTACAGGATTCTGGAGTTGTAATAAGCCATGCAAGGAAGAGACATTGCTCCAAGATCTTTTTAAAGTAAGTTTCCATGAGGAAGAATAGTTAACTAAGCCTTCATGTAGAAAGAAGTGGAAGCATAGATGCAAATTTTGCATTCACAATTGCTGTCTTTCCAAACATAGAGGGTATTTTTTAGGTTGTGGGGCTTATGGTTTTTTGTATTTAAAATAAACACAGAGACAAGTGTGTCAAAAAATCCCTAAACACTGAAATACATACTGCAAAAGCAATGTGTACATGACCAATTGAGAGTACAGATACCTCTAGTTTTTGCATCAAGACACCTACTACAAATGCAGTACAGATAAACCTTTTATTTTAAAACTTAGCATGTTCTTTTTGATCCAAACAAAAACAATCCTTATCTTTCATCACTCCATAATTAAACCAGTCTTAACTTTGTAGAAGTTGTATTGTAAACAAAAAATAAGCATGTCATGTTTTCAGTGTTAAATAGCGCTGGAAGAGAAAGAACAGCAAACATCTCCCAGCCAGCACAGACATTCTGACTTCCAGATTACAGTACATTGCTTTGCTTCCTACAAATCCTGTTTACATGAGCAAGGTCAGGGGATGGAACATTAAAGAGCCTCTACAGTGATTTCCTGCTGCTGTCAGTAAAAACTACAGAGACATCATCAACTTTCCCTTGTTCCCAACAGCTTATCAGGGACCGGAGGTTACCAATGTATTGCCTTACAGAATTGACAAAACCCAAATTCCCTCAAGAGTAAAACTAAAATTGGAGGATGAAACAGGAGGAAACAGCCCCAAAGGGAAACAAAGCTTCCAATTTTTCCTTTTCAGTAGTTCAGAAATTAAGATTAAGGTGCTTGAAACACAGAGAAGAAAGGGTGGGAGACAGGCAGTAACGCTTTCAGTCTTCAATGAAACAGAAAGGAGAAAGAAACACCACTCGCAGCCCTCAAACCTTGACTCCAATTCAGTGAACATCTTAGAGTGCAAAAGGCTAGAATATGCATAATTTCTAGTAACTGCAATATATAAAGACTCTTATCATTGGAAAGGTCAGGGCACTGCACAAATACTAGTCAGCTAAGCATACATGGCTCATTTTTACACTGGTTTCAGTAATACACAGGACAAGTGAATAAATGAATCATCAAATTCAAAGCTACTTCCTAAACATAATAATACACAGGAGGTTCTTAATGCTTTTGTAATTGTAGTCCAAAAGAAAGCAACTCCATATGAAGATGACACTGAAGTTTTTCCACTGCCACAATGTACACGTTCCCTTCACTAAGTTTACAAAGGAATTTGCATCATTGTGAATCTGAGATAAAAAAAGGTTTTTCATCATGTTCAAAAAGATTTGGCCTTAGAACTAAGCTAGAATACAAGTTGAAAAGATAAGCTGTTTACACTTCAGGTAGTTTAATAATTTAATTGTTTTCTGGTAAAATCTCTAAGAGAACATTCATATCTGCATATCTCAGCTTAATCTTTGAAGCAAGAAAATACAACTAAATTTAAAAAAACATGTAAGCACGCATTTTAAGTGTGGAAGCTGTGATTAATTGTTAGTTTTGATGAAGTAATAAATTAAAATTCCTTAAAAAGAGGAGGAGGAGTGGGAGGAAGAGATAATACCAGTAATTTTTTCATACAGTTACAGCTCAAAAATATAAATGGACTGATGAGAAAACATCTAAACATACATTTTAAATTCATAATAAAGAACCGAGAGTGTTAAATTTTTAAATACTTGTTTTTCAAGTCCTCTCCAGGCAGACTATCGTCAAGAATAGATGACAGCGATACTTCACTGCACCTTAAATGTATGGAGTTGTGTGTCCTGCTTGGGTCTTCTTCATCCCAGATAGACACTGACATCCTGGAGCAAGTCCAGTGGAGGTTGAACAAGATGGTGAAGGGGCTGGAACACATGATATATAAGCAGAGGCAGATAACCAGGTTTGTTCAGCCTCAAGGAAGAAAGGATACATGGAGATCTTGCTGCCATCCCAAATATCTAATGGGTGGATAGAAAGAAGACAGACACAGATACTTATTAGAGGACCACTGTGAATTAGAGGTAACAGGCATGCTGAAAAATAGGATATTCTAGCTATTTATTATGAAAAAAAAAATACTGTCATCAATCAAACACTAGAGCAAGCTGCGCAGAAAGATGGTGAAATCTCCATTCTTGCACATTACTAGCATATGAACTGGACAAGGCTTTTAAGAACTCGATCCAAGTTGGCCTTGCTTTAAGAGAAAGGTTAGATGAAATGACTCCATGTTAGAGATGAAATTATCTACTCTATCATTTTTATTAACAAATCCTCACAGAAGGGAAGAAAAGTAATACCTTTTTGCTCTGTCACAAGTCATCTTAGGGCCAGTAATAGCATATTTCCCATAAAGTGGTAGGACAGGACACAATTCCAGATGAAGAAAAGATTCTCAGTAAGAAAAGCACTTTCTCTTATTTCCTGGATTGAGACTAGATTAAGACCTGTGGACATCTGCCCACTTACTCTCAGAAATTCTGACAGCTATTCAATGAAACATTGCAAGGTTTTGCACAGACTTCCAATCTTCCTGCAGACATCTCAGGGAGCTCAACACAGAACCTACAAAAGCTTCAGTGTTGTTACTTGTTCCAGAGAAACTGGGAGTCTTTAAATACTTTGAGACTGTGATCTAAGAAAGGCTGCCTCTCTCTTCCTCAGTAGAAAAATTAAATATGTTGATTAACTATCTCCAGTGGTCTACAGACTTGCCAATGTATTTTTAAGACCTTGCCACATTACATGCATAATAAATACACTGAACAAGAACCCCTAAAGATGCCTAAGTGCAGAGTGCATTCTTCTCACTGCAAATATCAGAAGGGCAAAAGAATTCCTTAAGCTAGAGTAAAACACTTCAAAAATAAGCAGGTATAGACAGAACATTTGCAAATTAACGTGTCAACCTGATCAAAGACTTTTAGTCATTTGAACAGTGTTCTTTTAGTAGAAGTAGGACCAAAAAGCCATAAACAGCTTTAAAATGGGTCTCGGCATGTTTGCTGGAAAAAAAAACCCTGCAGAGTGATTGTCTTTGATAATCAGTAGAAAAAGAGCAACCCATTGGGGTTGGAATCAGAGAGGTATGAATTAGGGAAGATGGTGAATTAGACTAGAGGCTGGAAACCTCAAGTTAGAGAAGGATTAAAAAAATACACAAATAATGCAAAAAGCAACATCACTCAAGTGAGGACAAACTGTATCAAGAGGAAATTTGGAAGTAAAGGTGTGATTGGAAGAAATCCAGTATCTGTCCTTCTCCCTTGTTTCTTATGAAGAACACATCAAGTCTCCATAAACATGGCCTCCATACATTAGGAAAATTGAGCCAGCTTCAGATGAAAAGGTCCAAGTCACTGAGATCCAGAACCCTTATAAACAAGACACAGAGGTCTAAGTGGCTGTCTGATTAAGAAACAGGTGATTATTCCACAAACAGTAGATGCTGGTAATACAGCAGACAGACACTAGACAGAAAGATGACACTAAAAGATGAGCTGGTATTAGAAAGTTATCTTAAAGAACCTTATCTTCATTGTGAAAACACAGCAAAACAAATGCTAAACATTAAAATACTATTTATCTCCTCACAAATACAAGTTATTTTATGATTATTTGTTTCAAAGTAAAGGTTTATCATCAACCTCTGTATCATGAACCTAAAGAATTTTATATAGTACCTTCGCAGCTTACTTGTCACAAAGCATTCATGACAAAACAGAACAGCAGAAACCACACCTGCTGCCTATTCATATGTACTAACCCTTCAACCACATAAACTCTTTTTACGGTAACTAAAAGTGCTCAAGATACAGTTTATACCTTCATAGGTCCAGATTCAGAGCTTAAAGAAAAATTCTCATTTTAACCTAATTCTAGAACAGCATGTCTTTTAGATTTCATACCAGGTGAGCATATTTCTCCTCCTATGAAACCACCACTAAAACATTGCCTTCCTTTCCTCCCACGTGCCATACCAATCTCATACATAGAGCTAACATTAGAAAGCTCTAATCCTATCATTCTGTCTTAAAATGTCTTACTTTTTTTTTTCCTAGAGAACTACTAGATGCCTTAAAAGGAAAAAAATTAAAACAGCACTTCTGGAATTGTATCCGTGAGACAGCTATTCTTTAGGTTTCCCGTTATTTGCAGATAAAGACAGAGTTACAAAAAGTGTTTGAGAATAAACCACAAATTTTAACAGTAATATTTAGATGTAATTAGCATGGGCTTATAAATAGAATTTCTGTTTATACAGTGGTAAAATTACAGTATAACATGAAAGCTTTGCTATTACACCATCTTCTGGTTAAGCTTGGGAACTGTGACAGAAAGCCTAAGTTGAGAATTTAGAATATTGAGCTCTGAGCACTCAAAAATCGTTAAAAAATATTTCATTCATATGGACAGAAAGAGCACATTTCTGATAAGAGCTGTATCTTTTTTTTTTTTTTTTTTTAAGCAACTTACCAGAGTCCTGAGAGATGAAGAGGTTCTAATCTCTATGACAGGTGGGTCAGGTGTTTGTGTATCAGTTACATCACATGTAGGGTCAACCTGTTGAAAATGAATTATGTTATTATTTCAGCACCAGCAGAGAAAGGGAAATAAAAATGAAATAAAAAGTGAGCACACACATAGCAATCCAGGTCAGTCAGTTCTCACATTCAAGTTCTTCAAGTCACCTAACACAGACTGTTGACATGCTTACTTATTATGTCCCAACTCTGATTGCCAAAATAACTTGAAAAACACTGTTGTGGAAAACAGGTAGGAGATCACACTAAAATCTCTGATAAGTTAACCATCCAAATACAAATGGCACTGTTGCTGAATCCACAGGAAAAACTGCTTTATACTGAGACAATGTCAGAGGCTGATTGATCAGACATCTCACCACAACATCTGCAACTTTGCTTTTAATATCACAGTTGTACTACTTGCTTATTGTTGGTTATAGGACTTAATCTGTAGCTTTAGCAATATTTTACTAATGTCCTTTCCTGAAAGTGAAGCATTGACAAAATATCAGATAATATAAAGTTTGAAAAAGTTGCTGCTTTCACCTAAGGATCAGAATAACCTCCCTATAAAAATTTGTGTGCACATCTTCTCTACCATTATATTATCTAGGTGTATCAACCTGTTTGCCTTCTCAGTATGATGTATAGAAGTACTATTCTCCTTATTTTATAAACTGGCAAAATTCATAGAAAGACTAGATGACTTTCAAATTGCCAAGAAGCCTAATGTAATAAAGAGAAATGAACTTTTCTCCTTTCAACTTTTTATCAGCAATCCAACAGCAGCCTTATCAGAGAGAGCATTAATTCCAAACATCTTATTGAAAGTGGAAAAAAATAAACAAAATCCCCAAAACTCACACTGGCCTAGTGACAGGGTTGTATTTTAGTCACTAAAAGTTTCTTAGATACAGGAGTCATTTTATTTTGCCTTTTCAAGAGGAAGATCCTACTATTTCACCTGAAGACTGTCAAAATTTTGTCTCAGTCAGGGCTGCTCCCTCAGTAACTGCTTCAGTGCTGTTTCCACAAGTTAGAATCCCTGATGCTAGGGTCCACATGTTGGTATATAGATCTTGAGGTCAGACATGTTTGCTAAGTAGCGAGAAAGCAATCTTAAATCTAGAATTAGTAGCCAGGGAAGGAGGGTAATAGCATGTTGCAGTGCCTGAAGACTTTTCATTCAGTTCATTTGGATTTCCATGACTTACATGCAGAAATTTAGCTTCAAATTAATAGAAGCAAGATCTTCCTCAGTAAATCTGAGTGGAAGAAGAAGGCGAACAAAGTTTACTAGTAAGTTAGAAGGTAAAGAAACATTTAAATAAAAATATTATCAGATTATTCAAGGTGAAAGTGATTCTCATGCTTTGCAACACTTACAGATTAGAGATGAAAAGCCTTCCTTAAGGGGAGACCTAAATTCTGTTTTTAAGCTTGTTCACTTTTCTGACTAGCTCGCTCTTTCATTCAGCTTCAACAAGCCATTCCTCATTCATGAACTCTTTTTTTTCTGTCTTCAGATTATTGTTGCATCAATCAAGAATGAGCAGGGACTCAAGGGCAACCAAGAAAACCCATACTGCTACAGGGCCATCACAAGCTGAATACTTAAAATTCTCCCCATTTGTAGATATTAGGATCTTCTTCCTCATTTATAAATATTAGGATCAAGTCCTGCTTTCTTCCAATTTTCTCAAATAGACTTGGAAAAAATAAAGGGATAAAGGAGAATGAAAGCCAGGTAACATGGCCTACATAACAACCTTCTATGTACCTGAAAGTTCTACTATTTTAACTGGACTTCTTCTTTAGCATCTTCTTAACAGAAATACGATCCATGAAAGTCTCCTCTGAATATAGTATTGCTTATTACTTTATCAGTGCAGAAAGGAAGAGCAAATTTTACTTTTTCTCCCCTCCATACATGTCATGCCTATTGAGATTAAACAGGCAACTGTCCCAAAGAGCTTACATTTATTCAGTGCCCAGGATCATTTCCTTCTGACAGTCAGTCTTACAGTAAATATGATTAATGCATTATCAGAGTATCAGTCCTCCTATAGGTAGTTAACACTAAAGCAGTTTTCTGACATGAATCATTTGGGTGCTGAAGAGAGGACAATGCACCTGCAGGATCCTGCAGAAGAGAGATAGCAGGTGCCTACCACCTATCAATACTCTAATGTGGAGGAGCTACTGTAGTATTACTACTAATAGCTCTTGAAACATTCTCTTTGAGATATCTCCTTATATACATCAAAGATACTGTAGAATGAGTTAAATACTTTTCTTGATATACGATGCTAAATAAATATATAGTATTACTAAGTTAAGAAAATGTGCACTTTATGTGGAAGTGTCACATCCTGGACCTGGAATGAAAGTTCCTCTGCATACAGTTCTGCTTACTGCTTTATCAGAGATAAGGGGATGATGAGGAGCACTGTAAACACTGACTAGGGGTGCAGGAACTTTCATAAACTATATTTCAAAAAATTAAATATAAAATTATTAAGCAACTAGTTAGGGTATCTAAAATGTGTCTAAAGAAATGAGCACAAAAACATAAAGGCTGTAGATGAACCCTTCTTACAAATATTAGTGTTTAATATTGCACTAAAAATGAATGAAATAATGGAATGACTCTAAATGTAAAAGTTTCAAATTACTTAACATTTCCTAACAAGGTGATGTAGTTAGCTGTAAAATAATCCTACCAAACACATTTGGAAAGATTTAACTTTAAGAAACAAGACAGAAAAAACAGAACACTAAAAAGTATTTATATATACTTATATAAGTATTTTCATTATCATCTTTTAATATGATAATACAATTATCACATTTTGATCCATAGCACAAGAAAACATATTTGAAGAAAGGTTTCTATGAATCCTTCCATGCATTAGAAAAATGAAGTCAATAAAATTAAAAGAGGGAGTCCTAAATAACTCACACCAAGTATTTCCTAGGAAAGTGATGTGAAATAGTCTCTCCAAACATATCAGGAGAAAATTAGAATTCAATTTGATTAAACACAGTTTTTGTTCTAGACTGAAGCCCTCAAGCCAAGCGAGCTATATATTCTTTTTTCTACTGCCACCTAGCGTATATTTTGATTTCCTCCATCTAGGAAAATTTTTACAACTGAAATTACACTGAAGATATTAAGATAAAACTAAATCAACAGAAGCTATTTCTGATCAAGATATAAACTCTATGTACCTTAATTCTGTTCAAATCTCAAAGCTATGTTTTGAAAGGAAACTTTTTTCTACCTTCCATCTATTTTAAAGAGGTCTCTAGATTATGAAAGGTAAATTATATACAAACATGGCAAATTCATAAATGCAACTATCACCAAGTAGAATGCATTTTTTAGTATTTTTCACTAAAACTGCATTACTGTTTAAAGACACTGTTTTCAAATAACTCCAAAAGGTCCTTGTGTCAAAGAGAGGTAGTCTGGGATTTATCTCAGCTAAATTTAGACAAACTGCTAGACATCTATATCTGAGCTGGTCACCCAAGATTACCTCTATGGTCAACGGAAAAAAAAGTAGGTGCCTTCAGAGAACAAGTTATTTACTTACATTTACAAATAGTCTGAGTAAGTGTAATGATTATAAGCATTAAATCTCTACTTACTCAATTATTCAAGAAATCACACTGATCAGTGCAGTTGGAGAACTGTTGTAAAGATTTGTAAGTCAATAACAGGAAATTCAACACTTCATTAAAATTCAGGCTACTGCTGGTCTGAGGAGGAGGAGTTCTTGTAAAAGTTAATTATATGTCAAAAAATAGGTATGTAGAGAGAAAAAAAAACAACTAGGGAAAGTGACTTAAATATTAATGGTTCTATGTATAGCTTAGAAGAGTGAATAAGGAAAAGTCATGAGAAAAAGTGAAAGTACACACTAGCTCTAAGTTTTGTCACTATCCTGAAGGCAAAATACCAGGTGATACCTATAATTCTTAATGCCCTTGTGCAAGCTGCTTTATTCAAAACAGCATTTCCAACAGGTGATGTGGGAAAACACTGCAACTATGTCTCTGATCCCAGCTGAAGAAAACAGCTCAGCACAACTCAGGGCAATGCATTACAACATATCTCAAAAGTCTAGATAACATTGTAGTGGTTTGTAGCAAACCTTAAATGGTCATCTATACTTTTAAATATCCCTTATCTAAACTGCCTCTTCTGCCTGCTTGTAATTCTTGCATTTGTTACCAAGTCTCTTAGAAAACTGTTACTTCCGTTTTAGTTAAGATCGAGTATCTTACCCCATTCACAGAAATATGGAGAGAAAAGAAGAAAATAAAGAGAAAGAAAACTGTTATGAATATTATCTGAGGTGTAGATATTAGGAAAAACTGTGTCATTACAATTGCTGTGCTGTAGTGGAATAGATCACCCAAAAAGCCTGGGGAATCTCTATCGTTCTTCAAGGCCCTCTAACTAGACACAGCTGACTTCAAGTACCATTAACAAGAATAGATGACCTCCAAAAGCTCGCTCTGACACATCTGTGATTCAATCCCTCCTTTCCCTTATATATGAGAAACATGATGAACCACTGAAAGATGAGGCTGGTATTATGGTGGAACTGACTAATGTCAAAATTCTATCTGTTGCCTCAATCTTAGGAAAAGGCTGAGGTATTAAAAAAATAACAAGTTCTAACCAAAGAAGGACAAAAATACTTTTTTTTTTTCTTATCCAGAGTACAGCATGCACAGTGGGGCAAGACATGATGCTTTTTCTCATTTGTGAGAGGAAATATTTAAGACAATGGAACACTGAAAAATTTCAAGCACAGTTAGTGCCACTAAAGCATATTACTGCTGTTAATAGCCTGACGCTAGTTTTGTCTGGATAAATTATGTTTCTGTCCAGTTGGTAAGGTCTGTTCTTCCTCACCATAACAAAAATCCCCTCTGTAGACAGGAGGGGCAATAAAAAAAAATCAGTAAAAGACATACAGAGCAACAGAACTTCACCTTAACTTTGTCTAAATTACTGCATTATTAATTCTGAAAATTAGCTGTAAGAGAGATCCTAATGATTATTACTATAATATTTAATTTACATATGTAAAAATTTAGTATATTACAATAATATGAATTTTGTGGAACTATCAGACACTGTTTTGTTTCAAAGATATTCTACTGACAATGTGTTTAGTTTTCCATTAACATCACAACAATCCTATTCCTAAAATCCTGAAATCAGTCCAGAAAATAAACCACAAAGAGTCCAAAACTTTGCTATGACAAATGACAAGGCCGTAGAGCCCTTTCACCACTATGGAGCACCTACAAATAAATGCAGACATTAGGTTAAGTGAGTCTGTCAAAACTAACTGATAAATAATTTCTTGACATTCAACTATAAATTTTCCCTGATGTGCCCTTTCAGTATTAAAACTGAGGTGCTTCCTAGTCTTAGTTTAACTTTAGCCTGAACTCATTAATGCTTTTCCAGAGCTCCTCAATTACCTGGGATCAAGAAAGGGAAAAAACCTGAAAAATTGCTTTAGAGTACATTGACATCTTTGCCAGGCATCTGTGCAGCAGAGGTCTAGAAACACTGACCTGAACTGAAATCTGCAGCTATAAGTGACTGTTTACTTAGCACATGTTATACCTGGGTGCAATTTGAATGGGTCTTGAAGCAAACTCTTGATATAGCAAGAGTGGCTTAAATCTCCTGGGAAAGGCTGTGATAGAGTTTGTTCTGGCACTGACCAACTATACTGTAGGCTGGTACCAGTAAACCTAACTTCATTCATTGACCTTACAATGAGTATCAAAGTCCAGCACAGAAGTTTGTTTATGAAGCTTGTCATATACGCAATCATCCTGTTCTTGTTCTGACCAAAATGCTAAGCATCAAACTACATAGTGACATAAAACACACACTTTAAACCTTTAAAGTCTTTCTTTAAAGTCTTTCTAAACTTTTAGATACATATTAAGATCTTCTCATGATACCTTGGAAAGAGGAACAACTTGTGGCAATCAAATATTTGACTTTCAGCAATAATGTCACTTTGTCCTGCTTATAATGATGTATTTTGATTAGTATTCTAAAGCTCACTGCAGATTCAGAACCTTCTGCAACACTTGCCAAGTTACTTCAGAAACCAGATTATCACCTATGTTTTTTATAAAATCAGATGTACAGACTTATATTGGAAGCATGAAAGGAATTTCAGCATGAATCTGACAGCATCAGCTAGTCTAATAAACTTAATGTGAATTCATAAATTGCAGTTCCTCCCAAAGTATTATTCATAACAATAAAATGCTCTCTGGTATACAGAGAACATATTTAAATATAAATGCCAGACAGTCTTTACAAGAGCTTCTGGTTTCCTATATTAGATAACTTACTGCACTCACCTCAACTGACTGAAGTTTTCCATCGTGGAGATGAGGTGATCTCGGGTAAATATCAAGTAGATGAGGAGACTCATCAATATGTGTTCTTCTAAAATTGTGTTTAAGAACTTCTTTGTAATCAAAAGAATCAAAGTTGGTTTTCCATAGTAATACCTGTAAGAAGCCATCATATCAGTAACTACTAGAAGCCTATTCGGTGCTCAAAACATAACTACTAAGTCTGTTATTACTAATAGAGCACTACATCATAATAAACTGCAGTGGTCACTTAGTCTGATCTCTACAACACAGGCACTTCCCCAGAGTATCCTGTACTTCAAGTCTAAAAGATGTGGTTTGGTTAATTTAAAAAACAAATAAACAAACAACAACTCTAAAATATGTCCACAATCATAAAACAAAGCAAACTTCTGTACCACTGAACCAAGGTATTTTTCTGACAAATCCAGTAGTCATACACTGTTAAGTTTCTGCCCCATATAAAGGCTTGCAGGTCTAATAAGAAAGTCTGAGGGCATAAGAGAAATGACAGAGTTCCACAGAACTCTAAAACACCTGGTTCCAGTGTTTTAGCAGCAGGAATCTGTTTTCTGAACCTTGTCCAATTATACTCTAGGTAGCAACAATATACAATAGTCACACAATGGCCAAATGCAGAAGTGAGGTCATAGAACGGAGAGGTAGTCCAAAGGTGTTCTATCCATCCAGCCTTATGGATATTCCAGGAAACCAAACCATAACACACCCTACATTTACAGTAAACCAACAGAGTGAGTCAAGAAGTCCCACAACTATTCTCCTGGCACACCTGGAAGAGGGTTGTGAGCAGCAAGAAAGGATGTTTGTGGAATACGTGTGTATTCACCAACAGAAAATGGACACTGAAGAATCAAGTTCTTACAGTTACTATAGATAAAGATATATACACTGGTAGTTACCTAACGGTGGTTAGCAATGAACCTTTTAAACCTAGAAAAGTAAAAACTACAACAAAATAAGTAGCCCTCTCCCACCAAACCTTGCATAAAACAAAGGGGAAAACTTCAACAAATACAGGAAGGCCTGGTTTTAAGGTAACTACACCCAGGATTCATTATCAGACCTACTAGGACTACTTTTTAAATTCAACTTTTAAATAAGAAAGTGCTTCCTGATGAAAATGGATCTTCCTTCTCTTGCATTCAGCATGAAACCATTATATCAAACTGCTGAGAAACATGGGCCACCTTATAGATTTTTACCTACTCTCTCCCTGATGCCATGCACCAGCTCTACAGCATGGAATCACAGGGCAGGAGAAAGGCAATGACATGACTGCACTGAACACGCCTGTTCATTCAGGGTGCCCCAAATTCAAAAGAAGTTTGAAATAAGACAGGCATTCCCAGGGCATGCTGGCATTCAACTGCGAGGCTGTGTTAGACTTAACACAATAGGTCTTTTCCATCATCAGAGCTTCTCAGATAACTCTTCTGTCAGGTGACCTAGTTTCATACACGCACATCGTTTCCTCTCAAGTTAAGTATAATATACAAATCATCATAAAACTCAAATGAAGTACTCATGAAAGGTAAGGTCAACAATTCAGAATTACTTGGGAATCTAAGCTGCATTTTGTAACTTAAAAAAAAATCTTATTAAAAACTTCAGTATGAAAAAGAAAATACTACACTGATAGGTCAAGAAATAAATCTCTTTCCCACGTTCTTGGTGGTTTTTTGTTGTTGTTGTTGTTTAGGGTTTTTTGTTTTGTTTAGGGTTTTTTCCACTTGTAAAATTACTATTGGAAGTCTGACAACATTTTCACTTTTCCAGTAACTGCAAATCTTGGCAGTGCTTCTTACTCAACACCTTGTGACAGAAAGCAATTTTGTTTTTTTTTTTTCAAGTGCTTTCAAGTCATTCCAGAAAAGTGTGCTACCGGAAGCAATAAGTAAAAACCAGAAACAGATTGCATTTGTTCTAATGATACTGAAGTTTTTAATTGAAAATATTTATTATTTCAATAGCTGAAATTTATTCCAAACTCTAGAAAACAAAATAAAAACATGAATCATGGTAAATTCAAAAGTTCTTAATTTCTACATCATTGCTTTCTGTATCTACAGTGAGCTTTTAGCTTCTTCTAACAGGAAACAATGGAGAAGACAATTAATATTAAGGAACATTTCAGACTGAAAATTTAAACCTTATGCTACAAAAGTTCTTTCATTTGGAAAATGCAAAGACCTGATAGAGATGATTCAAAGCTTGATGGTATTTTTTTAATTTTTATTTTTAATTTTTTAATTCATCACAGTAGATGAAGATTAATTATATGACTTGCTGTTTAATTTAACTTTTTTGTTTTAAATGCTCAAACCACTCTTCCCTATGTATAATCCATTACTTTACTGTTTCATTGAAGTAAATTAGCAAAGCTAACACAAGACTGTTTTTCCCCAATTCTTCCCAAATTTTTCCCAGTAATACAATTCAATTCTTGTAATTACAGAGTAGAGACCTTAAAAGAAGTGAAAGCCAAACGAAGCAACTAGGCCTTAATACAAACTACAACACAACAACTTTGTTGACACTGAATTGCAACACTTAAAATATTTTTATTTAAAAATCATTCCTTTATTTTAATAGTCAAAATAGAAGTGGCTAGTATTGTGGTCTTCTCATCATAACATCCAGTGGAAAATAACACACTAGTAGACAGAATGCATGTGAGCACACTGTAAGTAGCACATTACTGTGACATACTATATATAACTCCCATCCACTGCAACAAACATTAAGACATCCAATTTAAAGAGACAATACCACAAACCTGAGCATCTGCTCCACCTGAGGCAAATTTTTCACCACCTTTTGAGAAAGCCACAGAAAGTACAGGTCCCTGGGGAAAAAAAAATGCATACAGTAAAATTACCCTGTTACTGTAATCATGGTGCTTTAATGCAAAGAGAAAAACACTGATGCCATTACCTACTATAACAGACTTTTCAATTTTAATAAAATAAGGAACAACTATAGTGAAATTTTTGCCAAACAATTTCATTGAAGAGTTAATATTGCACTTTTCAGTAAGATGCTGCATTACAATGACTATAATCAATACTAGAAAAACAGTGGCATTTTCATTAGATTTTATACTTCAACTCTGCAACAAAAAATTACAAAATATATATTACATTACTCAAGGCTATGTGTTTGACTGATTCATTATCAAAAATCGGGTTTGTTTTGCATTAGGAGGAAAAGGAGGAAATGCCTGCCATTCTTCACCAAAGTTGTCTTCTGTAAGCTTCTCCCTCCTTAGAAAGCACTGTTTTTCAATAGACAAAAAGACTAAGTGCCAAATAATATGATTTTGAAAATCAAGAGGATTTTTAATGAATTCAGAACATGAGCTATTACTTAACATTAAGCATGTAACATTGACAGATAAAAAGGCCAGAGGTAAAACCGAGTCATTTCCTCAACCACTTTTAACAAGCTGCATTAATACAACACTTTGCTGTCCACTAAAGTTTATTGGTAAGTTGTAAGCTACAAGACACGACGGCATAAACGTTACTTTCCCTTTGAAAAGATACTGAACAATCTGTTAAGATCTCCATTTAAAGGGGATTATTGTGTATACCTTGTGTCCATGGAGAGTGTAAATAAGTCTTTCTTCTAAGAGGTCCAGAATCTTAAGGGTACCATCAGTAGAAGCAGTGATGAGGTAGTTACCAGAAGGATGGAATGATACACAATTAACCCCTGCTCTGTGAACTAATTTACAGAAGACAATATTCAAAGGCTGTAGATATCTACTAAGAGGAAATGTACACTTTATTTCTTTGCTCTTTTCTACTTCCCAAAGAACAGCCTACTTCATTTAAGGGAAAAACAACCAGTGCTGGGGCATAGCAGACTCTCAAAAGTATTTGCTTAGTTCTGATTGAAAAATTAAGAGATGCAAAGAAATAAAAAGGATTCAGATTGGATTTTTAGGGTTGCTAGACTACAAGAAGATACTTACAATATGTCAATATGACTTGTTTGTCCACTTTCCCCAGTAAGGAATGAAATAATATACTCTTAATAAATCACATTTCATTGCAAAGAGCTCCCTTGTAAAGAAAATACGACAAACTACATTGCTTTTACCTTTGAAATGCTGCAGTAGCTTGTTTATTCGAATATCCCACAGTTTTACTGTATGATTGGAACCTGCAGAAACTATACACGTTCCACTTGGGTTGAAATCCACAAAATTTACAAATCTAAATATAATTAATGAAAACAGACTGATTATGTGTTTCCATAGAAATATTTAGGTATATATATATATATATATAAACCCCACAATATTAACACTGAGCCACCAAAAACTTGCATGGAATCCACATGTATGGAAACTCAAGGCGTTTCAAGTAACTGAAATAAGCATAAGAAAACAAGATGTGCATGATAAATCAGACTGTATAACGTGGCTTTTGTTGAAAATATACTATAATTGACCCAACTCAAACCTTCAGAGTTTGTTTTGGAGTATAAAGTTCCCAGAAGATAGTGCTGCTAAGAGTTTGTAAGCAACAAGTGAAATAATTATGTCTAAAAACTCAATATCTAGCTATAACAGTATTGTAAATTGGTAAAAAGGATGAAGGCAGCCATGAGACCAGCAAAGCACATATACAAGATATATATTCCACTGACTTGTTAATTAAAACTCTGGTTCCAAGATGTTTAAGAAAACTGCATATAAGTAAAAACAACTATTTTTTAAATTTAAAGAAGGCAGATCACTGAAGCTAACAGAATATTGCTTTATCAACAAATGGAAAATTCTTCAACTTCTTTTCTTGTTGAAGCATCCAATGTCAAATAGCACTATTGAAATGGAGGGAAAACTCAAAAACATTCCAAAAATCCAAGAATAACCCCACTTCTGCCTGGACTATTTCTTTATTGATGAAAAACAGCTGGATAAGTGCAGCCAGTTAACCTCTTCAGAAAAACTCTATATGAATTATTTTACTTCACATGGATGGTAGATGTTTGATCTATTTTCAGATTTAACACATGAAGATGTTAATATCACAGAAGATGCATTTGATCTCATTAAAATGACACATTTACACTTTTTTTTTCCTAGTAACACTTACCCTTCATAATCTGAGAAGCTATTAATGCAATTTTTATTTCTTGTATCCCAGATCTTAACAGTTTTATCCTCACTGCAAGATGCTATTATTCTTCCGTCAGGTGAAAATCTGGAACGTGCATGGCGTATACATTATTAAACATCTGATACTACCTAGATGAGCATTACAGACATAAGTCACAAAATACCAGAGCCAAGAAAGCTCATTTGAAATAAAGATGTGTAACATTTAAAGGACATTTGAATTTCTCGTATTTCTCAGGCACTAATAAAAATGAAAAGCTTCTCCCCTTACTCCTCCCTGCTTCATTTCACAGTCAAATACAATTAAAAACAGAGCCATAAGCAAGAGAAAGAGTGGGGTAGGTAGGTATCAGCAGCCTAAGGATGTTACTTTAGATGCCGAAGAGATTATTATAGAAGACTATAGGCAAAAGAAAAAGAGGACATAGTAGAACCTTGTGTTCCATTTTAACCTACATACATGTTCTCCTCTGAGTTCTCCCTAGACTTACAAATTGTTAGCAAAGCATTCACAATTACTCCTAGACTAGCAGATAAGGTTTTTAAATAGTAAAACTGCTTTGTGTACAATTTCCTCAAGCATTATTATTTCACACCTTCAGCAACTGCACAAGGACATCAGAAAACTGTTCAAGAACTTCCACATGCAGTTTCCTGGAGCTTTAATTTTTCTTTTCAACAATCAGATACTTAGAAACTTTGTAGGGCTCTGCACTTCACACCAGGGTTAAATTTCTTTCTCAAGAGATTTAAATCAGGCATCTCTTAGCTGAAAATTTCCCACCAATACGGCAAAAAGGAAAAGAAAAACCAGCAAAGAACAAGAATAGTTAAGAAAACCCTTACCACACATAATAAATCTAAAACCAAGTGAATGCTGTGAAATAAGTTAATAGAGCATGAAACCAAACAAGACTGGGGAAAGACTGGATACTGACTGAAAATAAATACAGAAGACTGCGTTTGTCTTTTAAAGAATTAACACACAGATCTAATAAGCAACAGATCTAATACGTACACATATTAACACAGAGCAAGCCTTCATACTTCAACTAGGAGATATATACAAAACTTGTGTAAATAAGATTGATTGATTAAAATTTAATTATTCGTGATAGATAATCATTTGTCTTTCACAGATTTTTCTTCCCTTAGTTCTGCCCTGGGACATAAAAATACTTTGTTAAGTGTTCTACTTTACCAAGAGAATAAAAATAACACTTACTTGGCACAGAGAACCCAATGAGTGTGTTGGAATAGGGTAAACAAAAGGCGCTGACTGCAAACACTCCATATTTTTATTGATTTATCATTGGATGCTGAAACTAGAGAGCAGCCATCATGGGAGAAGCTCACACTACGAACAGATGCTGTATGACCTTTCAATACTGATGATTCTCCATGACTAAGGGGGTAGGGAGGAAAAGAAACAAAACCACAAACACCAAGTCATAAATCACAATTATATTAGAGTTTAAAACCTTGTAAAACTCAATGTTAACATATCGAGAATCTTACCCAAATGAAAAAGCAGCATATAGAGGCTAAATCTTAGTGTCACCATTATTTTTTTACTTATTTCAATGTTAATTATTAGAATAACATCCTTTAAATTGCATTTAATATGACACAATTTTAGAGAACTGTGCAAGTAACTAGCAGCATTAACCTTTAGTACCATTAGCATTAATATTTGAAAGAGAATTTTTTTTATACAGTAATTCACAAAATGTTTTAAAGTAACATCAGTTTTTCTACCATCATTCTGAATTGCTTGTAATCACTACTATTTAAGAACAGTTTAATAAAGCAAGTAGATTAAAAAGGTTTTTTCAAAAAAGCTATTTTGTTTCCTTCATCATTTGTCTCCCGTAAATGAAGTGCAGCCATGCAATCTTTACTAAAATATAATCTTTAATCCAGACAAATACTATCAAGCATAGTCCTACATACATGAAATTGTGACCTTTGAACTGCTACATTTTTCTTTTGAAACTACAGCATATTCAGTAAAGAATAAAGTAACACAGTAAAGAACTGTGCTATTTGTTGTCTCCAATCTCTGTTTCTGTCAAAGCCCAGGCACGTGGGAAGGAAAAAGAAACTTTCCTTGAGCAGACTCCAGTATTCGCATTACACTTCAATGAAACACATATCTAGCATTGGCCAGTTATACTCACATGCAAGGAATCCACAGTCTGACAGTATGATCTTGAGAAGATGAAGCCAGTAGCTGCCCATCTGGTGAGAACTCTACACTGGTGACCGCTTCCACATGGCCTACAAATCTGTAAGCTCTGCATCGTGCCTGCAGCTTCCACACCATAAGAAACCTATCCAAAGAGCAGGTAGCTGGCAAGAAGTAAGACATATTAGGAGTCTCTTCACTGTTCTTATAAAAACCAGAGCTAATGACTACAGATTTATATTCAATAGTGAACTTACTGAGTCTTAGGGGGAGGGAGGAGTTGTTGGGTTTTAATGGATACTTGGCCTGAGCAGAAGCCTGGTAGCAAACAATGCCAAAATCAGGCTTTTCAAAGGTTATCACAAGACTGGGATGAGTAAAGGTTAATTCCTAACAGGCAGCTCTCTCACATACTAAGCAAACCACCTTGTAAGTACTTGCAAGATACAGAACAATAAATCCAAAGCCAAATACCATGCACATCATTAAGTATGAATCCAGCTTTGGTGTTACCAAATACCAAGATGAATAGACAAATTCTTTAGTAATCTCATTTTGATCTCTGAGATGGAATTTGTTTCATGCATCAAGTGTTTAACTGTAAAGAAACAAGCCAACTTGAATTCAAGACATGATTTCTAACACTTCAGATATCTACACTAAAGTGAAGATATCTGTATATGATAATTCTATAATCCTATTTAAGTACCAATTTCATAATACTAATATTTGTCTAGTTCAAAACACAACATAAAGTTGTCAGTCTGATAATAGAATTTTTTTTTCTTTGCAGTCACTTTACAGATGGATCATAGTATCTACACTTGAAAAGGTAAACATAACTTTTTAACAGTTTGATCATTTTCAGGAAACTATAAGCAGCAAAGGTAATAAGCAGTTGAATTAAACCGGCACATACGATATTCTTATGGTCCCTATTATCTTCATCTCTACTAAATGCTAGTATGCAGGACATAAATAAAAACAAGGTATTTACACTTCCATCCCTCATCTATAAATTCCTACCCCTAGTAGAGAAAAAGGGGGAGAGGAAGAACAGAGACCTCCTAGAAGTTGAAGAGGACATTAAGAGGATGGGTCTTCTCTTCCCAGCTTCTTTCAAGCACCAACATAGCACAAAGGAAGTTTGTTTATTATCATGTGTGTCAAGGCAATCCTCAAACAAAATGCTAGAATATTAAATATTAGATATTCAATTATCTTTATGAATTTGGTTCAGAAATATTATTTGTATTCCCCAAAGACTAGCCTCTGCTAAAACACATGAGAGGAGACTATCTCTATGCCCATATCAATAGGCCTATATTTTACCAAGAAATACAGGATATTTTCCCCCTGCTTCAGTTTTTCAGAACTCTTTTACAGCAGGCTCTTTCTAATTGAAAGAATTCCTTTTTCACTTTGATTCAGAAAAATGTGATCTAGAGTGGCATAAAACTGAAAGGAAAAAGTGAAATGTAAGCTAAAATAGAATTCAAAGGCATCAAGTTGGAAATGTGAAACAGACAAGATTGGAGGTTTCTAAAACAAATAATTGATGAACTACCAAATACCTATGGTACCTTATGAACTGCATGAAGGTTGTGCAATACCAGCTGTCTTTGCTTTCAGTTCTAAAAACTGAAGAAAATATTCTTTGAAAGATGACAGTGCAATAAATTCAAAGCCTGGTTTCTTATAGCTTGCTCTCTCACAGATAGGTTATCCCAGGGTTAATGAGACACAAGCAGTGACCTGAAGTTCTTTCCATGGGACATCCACAATCATCTTCATTGTTTTCCCTCCGGACTATGCTGCTTATGCTTGCACAGCATCCTCCCTACATCCTTATGTATGTGTCTCTCTTGAAGCCACCTGCCCATTACCATGACACACAAAGACTAATACCATCTCTAATAAGCTGTTCCAGCCCAGCCAACACCACTCCAGGGTGATGGAGGGAAGAAGTTCAGGATTTGCACAAAAAAGGGTGAGTAACTGACAGACCGTTACAGAAATATTTTCCTAAGGCACACAGGCTGATGTCACTCTATATTTGAACACCATGGGAGAGATAAACTCAAACAAAGAAACTCTAAGCCAAAACTCTATGTCTATTTTGAAGTTTGGCCCCTATCCTGACAGGGAAATCAGTCCCTTTAACATTAATGAGGCTCAGCCAAGCCAAACTATTCTCTGTTCAAGCAGGCTGAAAAAAATTTTGGTGCCTATGGCTAACACCCAAGCATTTCGCTGTAATGGTAAACGTTTTACCTCAACTAATCACAAGCAGAAAATACAAGAGTCCATAGGGTAACTATGTTACAAGCAATACTAATCTTAAAACCAGTGTTATTCAGGAAAATGTACTTTTATCAAGTAAACATCTCTATTTCTCTTTATTCCATTCTAAGGGCTTTTGCCTACTTTATAAGAATGCTGCTGCTTCAATTTACTCAAGCACAGTACTTTAAGGCTGTGCAGATGGTGCATTCTGACAGCCCTTACTGAGTATATCGGCACCCTACAGTCTGACATTCAGTTACCAAATCACAACTAAATAGTCCACAAGGCTAATTTAAAGTACTGGATCTGAAACAAAATAAATACAGAAGGTTCATAAGAATTTTTTAGGATGTGCCGTAGCACAAACAGGTCTGTTGCTCCTTAGAGAACACACGACATAGCCAGAACCATGTTTAGAGGCATGTCCTTGCTATGAAAATATTTGATCAACTGCAAAGTACAACTAAAAAGTAGAAAGCTGAAAATTCACACTGAGTTGAGTCCAATATGCAACTTAGTCCAGTTTATAAGCTGTTTTTGTTGTGCTGGGGTTTTTTTGGTGTTTTTTTTTTTTTTAAACATCAGTACTTCTGTACACACCCAAGTATAGCTGATATGTCATTGGGTAATTTGCTTTTCTGCTGATGAGTCATAACAGAATTGAACACCAAAAAATAAAGACTTGGCCTTAAGCAAAGACCAAGTTTACACACCATTCTGGTGCAGATCTCTAAATAGATATCGGAGCTTCACATATGCCACGAAAAAAATTTTGTGGTATTTGCAATGAAACAAAGTTCATAGATACCCACATACATATGAAGATACAAGTTGTTGTAATACAGAATTACCATTTCACTCCCACAATATCACAGTGGTGACTAAGAAAGTTGTGCAAAGATCAGAGAAGACAAACTCAGCCAGGTTTTAACACCTAGATGTACTTCTCTCAAAGTAAGCATCTCTAATATAATTAATTGCTCAACGCAAGAGTTACAGGGCAGATGGAATACAGGGCTGTGCACATGATGGGTGTGAGAATATTCAAATATCACCACTACCAACAAATCCTCACACTTTACAGGAACTCTGCAACTCTCAATGTCATAAGGTAAAACACCAAAATACAAACATGTTTGTGAATTGCAAAATTTCCTACTTGGCAAAAACCAATTATTAATTGAACTTCTGTCAAGAAAGCCAACCTGGAATTCTAAGCACAGTGGATAAAATACAGGGAACTTCTAATAACTCACATAAGTTCAAGTTCATGACAGTTTTTATCGCATACTGTATGCATTACACGAGAGAGAGAACTGAAGAGTCAGCACACCAGTAAACATTTAATTATCATTCTGGATTTTATTCCTTCAAAAGAAACCCCAAAGACCTCCATATTTATTCAGTGCTAAGTTTACATTCAATTTTTCTAAGTCACTTAGAATCAGTAGTTTAAAATATGTACAAGTGTTTCCCAAATTTTCAAAGTCCAACAGAATAGAAAACCATTCAGAGTTTCAGATTTTCCAGAAATCTGTACATACTGAAAAATAACTGGAGTATTTCTGTAGAGTTGCCACAACTCAATTCAAAACTAGTTGAACTTGAAATGGCAAGGTAGGTTTTCTTTCTCTTCCTTCTTTTTCTCTCCTTCTCTAGTTCCTCCTCCTTTTACTCCGTATTTTTTACTCCCATCAGGAAGATTTTTTTTTTTCAGGGCCAGGTTATTTACTTTCACTTTTTTTTTTCTCCAGTTAGTATATAAATAACTCCAAAAATAGAATGGGAGGTCATGGGGAAGAAGAAGGGTTTAGATACATACAGAGAGAATAACTTTCAAACTGAGAGACAGATTCACTTAGAATTATTGCTTCAATAGATAAGGAACACTTTGAATATCAGTTTTAACACGAAGGTAGTTCTTTATAAGAAATGCAGTTTTTGCCAAGAGCTAAAAAAGTTAACTGTATAAAAGTTGCATAGTCTACATTCACACCATTTAATTACTTACATCTGAGGAAACATGCATTGCATATACAACTTATGACCTGCCATACAGGAGAACCTAGGCCTTTTCCCTGTCATTTCTACTGAATATAACAATCTACAGAAAGCTTTTCACAAAAGCACATACTTTATTTAATTAAATGCTCCAGTACATAATGACTGGCTGCCTTTTAACATTTGATAAACGGTTCATAACTTGCAGGTTCACAAAAGAATTCCTTACTGCAGTGGAATGGAATTTTTCAGGAATGTTTCCCTAATGTGGTAAAAGGTTCCCTTTTTAAAAAATCAAACAAACAAAAAAACAAAAAACCAGGAAAAAAAACCAGTTTAGTGAAAGAAAGAAAAAAAGTATTAAATTGCAAGTAACTGCCTAAAAATAAGTTAAAGACCTAAAAGAACCCATGCCACACAGTGGCAAGCATTTTTAGCATGATTCAGTGCTACATCCCAAGCTCCAAGTTTCCTTCTGTTCGTCTACTACCTTAACCTGCTTCCACCCAAACCTCTCAATGCTTTCTAACCACTAAGATTTAAGAATACATCTTAATTTCCTCTTCCTTTATTCTTCAACTACATCAAGCCTCACCCCTTTTTAACCTTTCTACCTACTAACACACCTACAGCAAATGCACACCTACTTTCTCACTAGCTCGAGTTCCTACCTACCAGCCCCATGTCAAGATTTACTGTGCTGTGGGTACTGAAGAATATTTATTCCTTCAGTGAAGGCAATCAAAAAAGCTGGAATGCCCAAAACATTAATAGTGTTCAACTTAAATCATATAAATCACATAAACCTAAAAAACAGATACTAACATGAGATTTTTCTTCAAACACACAATATATCTATCACATCTACCATCTATAATCATGCTCAAAACAGATTAATGACATGATTCAAGAATCAATATTCTTCAGAACTCAGCATAACAGGATGGAGAAAACATTCTGAATAAGTCATTCTGTGAAACGGTTTACCCACAAATCTTGTTTTCCTCCAAGCAGTCCTCTGCCTTTTCAATTCCCCTCAAGTCAGCAACGCCAGCTTCCTAACCTCATCCAACGTCTCCTATGGTACTGCTGTAACTAGAAAGAGGCAGCTTATGCTGCATTATTCCAAAATTCTACCTAGGACTGATGCATACCAGTGTTGTCAAAACACAAAACAGCCCAAGTTTTCCTCCATGTTACCTTCCTCTCCTCCACTGACAGATCAAATGAAAAAAAAAAAAAGTGGTATGTAGCCTAGAACACAAATTTTGTGTCCCTAGGATGTGAGACTGAACATGGAAAAGCTTACACAGAGGAAACGTAAATATTAAAAATATAGCTAAGAAACCACAGTACCTAATGCAACTCTATACTTTCTTTCCCTCTCTATTACCTTTAAACAGAATTCTTAGTTGTAGCCACCCCCATTTTTTCCCATTTGTGGTGCCATCAGCATGTCCTTGGTTCCACTACCACCACACTCTTCTCTAAATGCATGGAGGCTCCCAACTAACCCCCACGAGGCAAGGTTTTTACAATAGGTACAAAACGCAAAGCAGTGCCAAAGCCCATCTACTAAAAAAACGTCCTGTTCTTCTATGTGATATAGCTAGCTGTTACCTTTAACAGCATGTACATTCCTAGAAAAATGCAGAATATTACAAGGCTTAGGTTCAATTTTCAACATCAGTGTTCATTCAATCACATGCCTTACTTAAAGTGTTAGACATGCATGTTATAATGTATCTGCAACACAGGTCACCTAATGCCACTGCAAGAATCTTAACTTCTACTTCTGTAAGTAAAGATTCTTTACTTTCTTGTAATATGATCTTGCAGGATTATTGCATAATTATTTTTTTATTAAGACAAAAAAAATCCTGTCTTAGTCCACTCAAAAGCCTTTGTTTTACCATAGGCAAGACAGGCTTAAAGTAAGAAAATAACGAATCAAAATTTTACAAAAATAAAAGGCATTAGATCTACATTCTGTGTTTTAGAAACCAAACCCCAGGATTTACTTTTGCTTTCTATACAACTGATCACAAGAGATAGTTTCTACACCACTACAAACACATCTGAAAACATTCCAAGGTATTCAATCAAATGTTGCTATGTGTTCACACATGTAAAAACCTTGGAGATTACTCCAAAAACCTTGGAGAGTCCATTCGATTCATACTACCAGCAGTGACTATTTCTCAAATTTCCACATCTGGTTTTTATCTGCAGCATTACAAGTTCTCATCTGCACATCAGCACGCCCCTCAGTTGTACGATAAGCAGTAAGGCACTTCCCTGAATGAGGATGATAAATAGTCCCATCTTCTTTGAAATGCCAGATAATAATTTCTGGCACAGGAGAACCATCTTTTGGGCAGCTCCTCATACCAATGAAGTCTTCATGTTCAGGGACTTCAGCACATAGCTCAGTTACAGAGTTAAATCTAATCTCCTGATTTGATGTATATTCAAAAAATTGGTTGCCTCCCTGACCGTGACAGCCAAAGAGAGAAAGGTGAGACCCAGTAGGATTATGTTCTTGTAAGACATAATCAAGGCACTCTGAAGGTATTCCTGTGCTGCGGATAGCACCATGCCAGCCAGGACGATCTTCTGGTACATGCAACTCAGCAAACACGTTTTTTAAATACCAGTTAAAACTCTTGCATTTCAAACGCTCTCTAAGTATCTTTCTCTCAGAAATATCTCCATAGTTTTCTTTTCTTGCAGACGGATTTCTGTTGTAAAAGTGATCTTTAAACTCATCCATCCACACCTCAGCAGCACGTGCCGTGTTCTGCAGAAAGTTTGGTCTAGCATAGGGTGCTCGCTTTGGAAACACGTGGCCCACATGGGAGCATGGATGAATTTCCAACATGCCCCCACACTGCCAAACTCTAAATGATAATTCTAAGTTCTCCCCTCCCCAAACATCCATTCCTGTATCATAGGTACCTAGATACTCAAAGTATTTCTTGCTGACAGCAAACAAGCCACCAGCCATAGTAGGGGATCTGATTGGGTCGGTTTCATATTTGCGCCTGAGACGTTCATGTTTAGGCACTGAGTGCCACTGGAATGTCAGACGCCAGTCAAACCCCCCAATCATGGGCTCTGCTGTTTGCATGTAGTATTCAAATGTTTTCCAGTCAATAGTGTCAATGACAGGACAAACAATAACAGTCTCATTCTCAGCAATCCTCTCGAGCAGTGGTTCCAGCCAGCCAGAGACACATTCACAGTGACAATCTAGGAATGTGAGGACATCACCAGTAGCAAAAGTAGCGCCAATTAAGCGTGCACGAACCAATCCTTCTCGTTTGTTGGTTCTTATCAGGCGAACTCTTTTCAGACTGCTTATGTATTTTTCAAGTTCAGCCTTCAAATATGTTTTATCACTCAGGTCATCCACCAGTATAATTTCTTTCAGAAGCACTGAAGGTGATGTTTCAAGAACACTATGTATCGTCCGCAGCAATGTTGACCAGGCTTCATTGTAAAAAGCAATTATAACAGATGTTGTGGGCAGTCTTCTGTAGTCATAAGATTTAGTCTTACAACCACTCAGTCGATTATCTTCAATGTGCCGGTGGAGAGAGATTTTATCACTCAAATAAATATTAATTGCATACTTCTCGATCAGCTCTTCTTCCTTTTTCTTTTCCTCAGGGCTTAGCTGCGGGCGAGAGGGTTTACCCCATTCTCCTGGGGCATGAGAATCAGGCGGGGGTTTGTCATAAACTGGACGAGCCAAATCTACAGCTTCTTCTGCTCTGTCAGAAAAGCGCCTCTCCCATTTCCCTTTAGTGATGCTCTCTCCGGCGAGGGAGGCACCGAAGGAAGAAACCGACAGCTCGACCACAAAGTAAGCGATCATTAAGAAGCCGAGGAACATGCAGCTTTTACGGACCCACGTCCATCTTCTCGCCAGACGGATCCTCATCGTAGGTGGATAGAAGCAGCTCGTAGCAGAGAGGGGCTCCGTGAAGTCCTGCCGGCTCCCTCCGCGCCCCCGGGGCGGAGGGGACCGCCGGCAATCCCAGCTGCGGGCTCGGGCCGCCGGCAATTTGCACCAGCGCCCGCCGTAGCGGGCCCAGTCGATTCCACAGGGACGGCGAGGGGAGCGGGGCAGCAGTGGAAGCACGGAGCAGACCCCTGCCCCTCCGGCCTCGGCGCTCCCCTTACTTCCTCCTCCTCCTCCTCCTCCTCCTCCTCCTCCTCCTCTCTCTCCGCGGGACAAACCCCTCCTCCCGCCCTGTGGTTTGCTCAAAAAGTTGTCGCTTAAGGAAGGGGCAGAGACTCCTCAGCCCGCCTGGCCGGCGCGGGAACCCGCCCCGCCTCCGCACCCGGACCTGCGCCCGGAACCGCTGGGCGGCTCCGCCAGCTGCCGGGGAGGGAGGGAGGGAGAAAGGAGGGAGCGGGCTGCCCCGCCCGGAAAACAAACGGCGCCCGGCCTCGCACTCACCCAGCCCCGCCGCGTCCGCGTTGAAGGCGACGCCCGTCACCGCCGCCAAGTGGCCTCGGAAAGGCCGGATCAGGACGGGGTCCTCCTGGGGAGAGGGTGCGCACTGTCAGGTTGCGGGCGGGGGCGGCCCCCGGAGGGGCCGCTAACGCCCCGCGCGCGGCGGGAGCCCGGCGGTCCCGGCGCCTTGAGCGCTCCCACCGGCGGGGCCGCGGCCGCGCAGCCCTCGGCGCCGGGCGACACGCGCCGGCCGCGGCTCGGCTGCCCTCGCCGGCGACCGGAGCCCGGGGCCGAGCCCTTACCAGCAAGGAGGCCATGGGCGGAGCGGGGCCCTGCGGCCCGTCAGAGCGCCCGCGCTCCGGGCGCTGCCGGGCCCCCTTTCATCCGCCGCGCCACCAGCGCGGCTCCCGAGCCGCCCCTGCGCGGCCGCCCCGCGCTGGCTGCGCGGGCGGGGCGGGGCCCAGCGTGGTGCCGCTGTGGGGGCTCCTCGTGAAGCCGCAGCGCCCTCGCGCGCCCCGGCCCGGCCGCGGGAGCGGAGCGGCGGAGGGGAGCGGAGCGGAGCGGAGCGGCTCTGCTGGTCAGGCCGGGCGAATTAAAGACTCTGAGTTTGTCCAGTGGCCAGGACAGAGCGCTTTGTTATTGCAGGAGGCTGAGCTCTCACCCATGGGCGCAGTTCGGCGGGTGTTGGAGCCGGCAGGGCACCGGAGCCAATAGGGTGGGACAGTCTCCCGGGGGGGGGGGGGGGTTTAAAAAAAAAACACCGAACAAAACAACAACAACAAAAACAAACAAGCAAAACCAAAAACCTGCCCAAACCATGTTTTTTCCTCCTAGCAAGTGAGAGAACCCCTAGTGCTGGTGGTTCCCGAGCCGGGTGGTGGCCGTCGGTGCTGAGCCCGGTGCCCGAGCGCTGTCCCAGCCGGGTGTCGGGCGGAGCCGCTTCCACCCGCCTCTCCATGGGGACTGTCAGGGTAGCTGCGAGCAAGCCTGAAGAAGCAAAATCTTCAAGAGTAGCGGAAAGGTCTGGTTACCTCGATCTTACCTCGGGTTTGTGACTTACAAATTCATGCAAGACAACTCTGTTTAAAACCTCAGACTGATTTTGTGTTAAGCCACCCTAGTTAGTTTGGCCTCTTGTCTTTTTTAATTCAATTGGGGTTTAGCCTGTTAATAATTTCTAGGTTTCCAAGTCAGCACTCATGTTTGTGTCATACAGAGTTGTCTTTAAACAGGCATTTAATGCTTTAAAAAACTACAACTACCTTAAAAAACCCCAAAACCTCAACGCTGCAGTGTTGGTGTTAGTAATGCTGTAAATTTTTATGCAGCCTCATAGTAAGCTAGATAAGGGAACTAACCTCACTGGAAAAGTACTGCTCCAATAGCTATGCTAGTAAAAAGAGGGATGACATAAATTCGCAAAAAGGAGGACTGTGATAGCAAAGCTGTCATTGGATACAGAAGTGTTCCTGAAGAAGTAACTCATATTGCAATTACCCTTTTTTCTTTTTTAAATCCAGTCTGCATTTTACAGTTTCTTCTGACATTAAACTCTTACATTTACAGAATCAGGTCAGTAATTAGGCCAACATATAAGAATTGTCACTTATAGGACAGTTTCAAATCAGTTGTGTTTAACCACAAAATGGACTTTTAAAATAATAATTTTAGAAGTGGTGAAAAGAGCAGGATTATCACTACCGGTATATAAGGAGGTTTCCATGAAAATCTACTAGCCACCCCTTACATTGATGTTACATAGGCTGATGATTTGTCATAGCTTCTCAACATGAAAGCTTTTTAAAAAAATAAGTCGGGGACAGGAAACATTGACTTTAATTTGGACCTAGCAAAAGCTACAGTTTTATGCCACTACTTGTTTCTTGTTTTGGTTTGCTGGTGGAGTTTTGGTTTGGTGGGGTTTTCTTCGGTTTTTTTCCTACACAGCTCGGCCTCCCATCCTTTTGTTTTAGTTCCCGTGATTTAGTTATCACAAAGTAAGACGTAGCATTTTAAAAGGTGGTAATGATATGTTCCACTTTCTACCCCATTGCAGGAACAGAAAGTTAACTAGATAAATTCACTTGGCCTCTTTACCACTATTGAAGTCTTCCAGCCTTTCTCAACATTTTTTGCAACTATCCTCTTTCTCCCAGGTTTTATCAGCTGTGAATGATATATCTTGTCAGGGAGGTAGCCAAGCTACATTTACATCCTATCCCCCAGGGAAACAGGTTTAATACCAAACTTCATGTGCTCTTAAGTTATTTCGTGTCTTCTTGTCTCTTCATCGTCTCCTGAATGTGCTACTTTAGTTGTCCATTGTGGTATTTCAGTATTTCTGGTACCTTATGTTTTCAGGTTCAGATCTGTTCTTGAAGCTCCTTAAAACCCAGTGGATGTGTTATTTTATTTAGAAATTGAACTAAATTACAATTCACAGTCATACTGAATCCTTTTCCTTTTACCATCTTCACATCTGCTGTGCTTGCAGCGGCTCAGTATGTTTTACTAATTTTGGGGTACTAGTAATAAACTTGAGTCTCTACCTGCCCACAAAATTCCTGAATTCTAAAGTATCAGGTGATAGGGATAAAGCAAATGAAGGGCTGAAATTGAATGGCCAGTCTCTTCGCGAACAAAGAACCGGGGAAGGTCTTTACACCTTCCAGCCTGCGCATTGGATTTTTTTTAGGTGAGACACAGCGTGCGCGGAACTGAGCCCACCCTTTAATCCTGAGGTTCATCTGCCGGGGCCAAGCGAGCTTGGACGGTGGCAGCGAGGTCCTCAGGACGTAGATGGATTGCCTTACAGGGCTAGCGAGCTCCATCTGCCCGGGGAGTGTCCTAACCGGAAATCGAACCCAGATCTCAGCATTGACAACGCTGTGGTTTAGCCACTGCACCACCAGGGACACTCAGGGCTGAAATTACAGAGAGAGAGAACGGCATCCCTCTTTCTACAAATTGATGGAAGAGTGTTTCTCAAATTGTAGGACTTACAAAGTTAGTCTCTTCCTTGCTGTTTCTCTTCACCTGAGAGTGTTTTGAAGACTTCCAAATGCCTGTAGGAAGCAAAGTATTCCCTTGCTGCAGCCATTTAATTAGCTAGAATGACTGTAGTTATAAAGCTGGCATGTAATAGTTTTTATGCTGATTATATTTCCTCATTAGCATGTATAGATTTTATTTTTAGAGTTATTTTAAGATTATTGCAACTCTTAATACAATTATGAGTTGGCATTGTCATTTTAAGGTTGAGAATAACTTTTCTGTGATATGCAAGTGCAATTTATTGTGATAAGTTGTTGGGCATTGTGATGACAATGAGAAATGGTGCCTGAGAAAATATGTTCTAAGTGTTGTGTCTCAGTAGGCTGCTGTTTCAGCAGCGGTGGAGTTTATTCTCTCAGGCGCTGTGTTAAGGTAGTACATGTCCAGACAGAAATTATATCTGCAGAAGAACACTTTAAGATTGTAATTCCAAGTTCATGCAGGCTGCATGGCCACTGTAGGAAAGGACCTAGTAAAAGGATGTTTAGAATTCAAGGATACATAGACAAATTTGTTAACCTTGGTGCATGTATGTTGCAATGCACATATTAGGTACACTGATCACATATGATTTCATAATTGATGTAATACAATGCATGCGCACAAGGGGAAAATAATATACTAGCCCTTCAAAAATTCTCTCCTGTCTAAAATGAGGACTTTTAACTTAATGTTAATTCTCCTTTACAATAAAACTAAGAACCCCAACTTTAATTATGTGGAATCACACTGGGAGCAGCTGTGTTAGCAGCAGAGCTGTTCAGACCACCAAGGGGCCTTTGGCCCTTAGGCTATTGGCTGGTGGTGGTGTTCCGTGAGCACTAGAGGGGAGTGTGAGATATGCTTTGCCAGCGTGGTGTTGATTATTCATCCACCTACAGGCAGGAAAAGAATGTAGTCTCAGGGCACAAAGATTTAATTACAGGCTGTCCTAATGTTAAAGAACCATTATACCATATGCCCCCTGCATCTTTCCAACCTCTGATCCTACATTTTTTCCTCCTCCATCAAAATAGTTATGAAAATAAAATAAATATTAAACCTATAAAATAACTTGTGGAGTAGTTTTGGGTGTTTTCTTCTGTTGAAATTTTCTTATCAAAATCCCATTAAAGGCTGTTTGCCAACAGCAGCAAGAAAGTGGAAAAGAAATGAGTATCAAATAGGTGCATAAAGATTTGAAATGCAAGAGTGACTTGGAATATATATGATGTTATTTTTGGTCTAAGAAACATCCCAGGGTTCTGAGGGAATTGGCAGGTGTAGTTGTTAAACCATCCTCCATCATATTTGAAAAGTCATGATAGTCAAGCTGTGACTACCGTTCACAGTGTGAATACCAGTATTACCAGTAACAACCTCAGTGACTGAGGGAGAGGGAGTATCACACCCAGACCCTGGGAACTGCTGACCAGTCAGCCTCACCTTTGTGCCCAGTGAGATCGTGGAGCAGGTCTTCCTGGAAGTTAGGTCAAAGCAGATGGAAGATGATTATATGAAGATGATTAAAAACAGCCAACATGGCTTCATCAGGGGCAAATCATGCCCTACTAATCTAGTGGTCTGTGATGGAGTGACTGCATCAGTGGACAAAGGAAGAGTAACTGATGTTACTTCCCTGCAGCTTCTGTAAAGACATTAATGGTGTCCCCCACAACACTTTTGCTGCTAAACTGACGTAGATTTGGTGAATGTACTATTAGATGAAATGGGAATTGTATGGCCACAACCAAAGAGATACCAGTGCTGAGTGGTGTTCCTCCAGGGATCTGTTTTTGGACCAATAATATTTAATATCTTTATTAATGAAATAGATAGTGGGATTGAGTGCACCTTCAGCAAGTTTGTGGATAAGACCAAGCTGAGTGATGCATATGAGGGAAGGGATCTTAATAGACCTGAAGATTGGCCTGTACAAACATCGTGAAGTTTAATAACACCAAGTGCAAGGTTCTGCACCTGGCTTGGGGCAATGCCCTATACCAATATAGACTGGGAGATGAATGAATTGACAGCAGTCCTGTGGAGAAGGACTTGAGAATACTGGTGGATGAAAAGCTGGACATGGCCCTGCAATGTGTAACTTACAGCCCAGAAAGCCAACCATATCCTGGGCTGCAACAAAAGTAACATGACCAGCAGATTGAGGGAGGTGATTCTCACCCTGTGCTCTGCTCTGCTCTCATGACACCCCACCTGGAGTGCTGCATCCAGCTCTGGGATCCCCAAGAAGGGCATGGACCTGTTGGAGCAAATCCAGAGGAGAGCCACAAAAATGAGCAGTGAGCTGCTGTAGCTGATAAATGTTTGAGACTTTCTCTTGTTCAGTGTAGGGGTTTAATTTGTACTGAAGAATAAATAAGAGAACTTGAAGTGCCTGAAGGGAAACACATGTGAAGGAAAAATGCATAATTTAAACCAAACACTTAAAAAACTATCTGAATTAGAAACTGAGAGTGACAATTATTCTGCCAAGGAACTTGTCTTAAAGTAATTAGAATTTGTAAAAAAGTGGGTGTGTTATCCAAAGGATTTTTTCCTGCTTGTTCCTTTCAATTAGATGCTTTTGTATAAAAGATAAATATCTTTTTAAAGACGACGGGGATAAAATCCCTTAATGTTTCTCCTTAAGTACCCAAACAGCTCAATAAAAATACTGACATAGTAATACGCAGGTGAAGCACGAGCTGAGCTGCATTTAAACCTCTCGTAGTGTTACCTTCAATGTCAGACAACTCTTAACTCTTTAAAATGTATGTGTATTATTTCAATCTGAGAAAGTTTGCAGTCACTGATCATTTTCTGATAATAGGACATGTTTTACTGTGAAATTTTCTGGGATGATCCTATTATGGTGTTTTATAGCAGTAGCATCACTATGTCTTTGAATACCAAAGTGCAATTCCAAATTTAAAGAACATCTTTCTTTTTTTTTCCCCAAAATTTTAATGGATGACAGATACCAGTCAGATTTGCTGTGTTGCCAGTAAGATGGGTACGTGTGTAAGTACTTTTATTTCAATGCACTTGCATCCAGGTTTTCTAAAAATAAGTAAAGCAGTTTTTTTCTAAATAGATATGTGGTATGGTGGCTCTTTGCCACTGTCTACAGTGCCTGAAATTCTGTGATGTTGCAAAATTCAATGTATTGGAATCAAGTTACTTTAGCAAAATTGCTTGGTAATGTGTGTTTAAAAATAAAGAAATATTCATGTGTCTTACCTGGTTCATGAGAGCTAGAACAAGATTGGAAGAATTTAGTACACTGTAGTAGCAAAGGTTAGTATAAATTTATTAATGCTTCAGCAGATGCCACATAGACTAATGTTTATAGAGTATCTTCATTTAGTACTGCTTGACAACAGCATCATCTACTGTAATGTGGATATTAATTGCAAGAGTGAGTAGATGAAAAGTGAGGAATTGTTGTATGGAGATGCCTAGTTTAGTGAAGTATCTGTTTAGGTGTGTACTACAAGACAACACTTCACCTAAAGGAGAATGAACTAGGGAATAGAATAAACATGAACAAGGAACCAGAAAAATGAGCTCTTGATATCAGAGCTCACTTAATTTTTGAGAAAAAAATGCAGCTTATTGAAGACCAAATTCTGTGAAACCAAATTCTGGTTTAGCTGAAAAATTTATGAATAAATGGTGGTAATAGGCCTGTTTGCTGAGTGTTAAAAAGGAACTTGGTATTTGTACATAGAAGAATTCATATTAGTATGTTAGTGTAGAGGAGCACCTGTTTTTCATCACTTTTGGTTAAAATTGATCAGTGTATTTCAGGAACCCAAAAAGCTGTTAGCAACACCCAGGAAAAACCTACAATTTTCCTTTGTACAAAGATAGACAAACAGGGTGTGAGACAAAAACATGAACTGGAAGCTGTGTAATAATCCAAAGTGTATCAGTGAGGCTGGGTAATTGATGATACATCAGTGAAGATCAAGGGCAAGGATGTTGCAATTTTTTCTGTACTTGCTTTCACTTTTCCATAAAAGCATATATGGAGGTGAAGGCTATTGGAAGACTGCTGTTGAAAATGTGCACTCTAAAGAAACTAATTTTATGGAGGATTATAGAAAAATCAGAGAGAGTATTACTGTCTGACTCACAATTCTCATTTCAGGGTTCCAAGAGATTACTAGTGTGCTTCCAAGGAATACTTAGCCCAAAATTATGTGTTAATAAAATTCAGAGTTATAAGTGGTTTTTTTTTCAAAAAGGCCACTTGTGAAAATTGCCTATAAAAATGCATAACACAGTACTACTTGGCTAGTTACATTTTCTGTTCAGTAATCCTGATACCATTCCAGATTCAACCAGTGTTTTGTTGTGTGTAGTGTCTTGTCCAGATCCTATTTCCTATTGTACTTTTTCATTATGTTAAGTTTAAGACAGAAGTAGTCACTTCTGTCATCTTAGCTGGTTAAATTCACATCAGTAGTATTGTATTTGTGTATGTCATGGAATCACAGACTAGTTTGTGTTGAAATAAACCTTAAGGATCACCCAGTTCCAACCGACGCCTGAAAATCTTGTTTTCCACTAGCTATTTGTTGGGGATTTTTTTTGGTGGTGTCAGAGACATGTGGAAGAATGAGGGAATGGCCATTTCTATGTTTCTTGCATTGCCTTTGATATGCTGATTTACAGCAAGAGATATGTAGGTATGTAGGCAGTGCCTGGATTCACAGTGTCATTTGGGCCTAAGTAAGAACACAAAGGTTTTTTTAAATACCTCTTGCTTGTGTTGGTAAATTCTAAATTTGGTTTAGATGTCTCCTAGCTCAGGCTGAAGCTTAACAGGGAGTCCAGTATCAGCAAGGAGTGTCAAGGTTTGTGCATTAACAGTATGTCTATATACACCAATATAAAAATAGCTCACCTCAGGTGTTTTTTAAAACAAGTTGCTGAGGTAATTTTGAATTTTCTTGTATCTGTGTCCCACATAGACTTAGACATAGTACTGAATCAGACATAAATAAATCTAATGGTGAGATGCTACCAAAAGGGGCATTAGTGTTGACATCAGTGGTCATCTGGCCTAGGAGTGAAGTGGTTTAGAAAGCTAAACCAGCATGAATATTAGTGTGGGGTTGCTTATTTATTGTTGGTTTAGTGCTCTGCCGGTTTAGTGCATTGAATTGGTTCTTCTCAGGATCAGGTCAGTGGTACCTGGCACACATTAAGTGGTTGGAGCTTGCTGCTGAGTGAGGGACTGCTGCTTTTGGCAGTGTATAGCCAATACATTGTCTTAGAGAAGCTGTGAAACTACACCCTTAGATGATTAGTTTTCCTGGTTTCGTTAGCATACAGCTCCTGCTACCTCATGCTCAACGAGTCACAACCACCATGACAACTTCTGCACTAATTTATTTTTTCTGATGCTGATGGGGGGGATGGGGAAATGGACATTACCTTACTTGCTGTCTTCCTTAAGCTTGCTTGTCTGCACTTACCCAAGGAGGACTAGGGGAAAACACATATAAACATATCAAATATGAGAGAACAGTGAAGGTATAACAGAAAAACTAAAGCAAGTGCTTGAAAGCAATGACCAGGTCCAAAGTAAGAGAAATGGTAACAAATGTAATTTAAAAAACAAGTGAAGAAAAATAATATGTCACTATTATTGGAAAAATAAGGAACCTAATGGTTCTTGAACATCTGCAGCTACAAGAGAAGGAAGGGAGCATGTAGCTTTTAAAAAATCTCAAAGGGAGGTCAGTGGGCCTATTAATCTTCTGAGTCCTCCACTATGATTTCCAGTTGAACAACTCCGTCTACAGTGGCAAAGGAGAGGCAACATAGAATCCAGAGAGGTGGAGAACAAAGCAGAAGAGTGGGGTCAGTGGAGCAGGAATGATTTTCGGCTGAATAGCCTGATGCACATACCACATTTGATCTGTGCTGTTAGTTTCTTCTGCTAAGTGCTTGCTGAAGGCCAAGGTCTGACCCACCAGAGACTTCAGGTACTTAGCACAGGGCTGTGCTATATGCGTTTGTTTGGCAATGTCATCCAGCTCTACAGCATCCATGCATCCTCTAAAAAGGATCCTTGACTCTGTATCTCATGACTGATCTGGAAATTACTGGGGCAGTGAATTAGAAATGCCACTGCTCTCTCCTCTGCTGCCTCTTTGTGGCATGTATCTAAGGACTGAGCCACCAGGTTATTTTACCGCAGCTGAACTGATTTGTTGGCATGTTTAAAAGAACTAGTAGAACTTGATTCCATTCTTCCCTTAGGTTAACTACCTGTCCAGTGGGACAGGAGTAAGGCAAAGTGTTTCTGGCCAGCAGTGGGAGCTGCTCAGGTTCAGGACTGTTTCAGAGAAGACAAGGTCATCTGAGAGAGAGACATTTTTGCCACTTCATAGGCAACCCTAGATTGATCTGTGTTCATCATTGCTATACCAGAGCAGGGCACAGACTTCTGAGTCTGGACAAGGAAAGCCTGCATCGGTACTCAATTTTTTTTTTTTTTTCCCTGTTTTAGCACTAGCTGCTTGGGCAGGAAGAGTGCTTTCCAGCATGACAGCTGGTAAACCCACAATATGACAGAGTACCACAGATGCTTCCTGCTGCTACCATATAGATTTTCTCTTGAATATTACTTGTGTGGCTGATGCACACAGAACAAATGAAGGGGGTGGTAGCAGTTTCATACTCTCAGAAGTTCTATTGTTAAATACATTGTTCTGTTTGTGTGCCTGCATCAAGTACAAAAGCTGCCACCATAAATGAGACAGCTAGACACTGGTGGTCTGATTCAAAAAGTAAGTGGTACATTTACATCTTGTCAAATGATGCTTATAAAATTATAAAAATCTATTCAATGGGCCCTGTTCCACTGATGAGGCATGCAAACATAGTGGGTCATTTTGGGGATAGAGAGTTCAAACTGCAAATACCTTCCCTGCTCCACACCTCCTTTTTTAAAACTCCCTCTCGTGCAGGAAGGCTGGATGAGTGTCAGATTGTGTCAGGCCCTTCTTGCAGAAGCTCTAATATTTTGAAATTTTATGCTGATCTGAGCATAAATGACAGGTTTTATTTCAGAGAAAGACAACTTCTAAAGAGCTGAAAAAGCCATGTACAGTAGAGTGGAGTGAGGCAGAAGGAGGCACCTGCTTAATATCACAAAATGGAACTGGGAAGAATGTCCCTGATTTCCTCATTAGAACGAGTTTACAGGAACACTGCTCAGACTCCCTGTAGCATTCTGATGTATCACAGAACATTACTTGTTTTTATCATCTTTCACACTACTAATTGCAAGGCTGCAGCATATGGACACACTATATCGGCAATATCCATCACAACCCAGTTGTGATTCCCCAGGGTGTTTTACAGTGGCAATTAGCAATTCAGGTACTGTGGAGACTGGTCCCAGCTTCAGGCAGAGTCAACAGGGCCACACATCAGACAAGACATGCAGCACATCACTGTAATTCTCTTCCAAAGATGGTAGGAATACCTGGGCACCACAGCTTTTGCAGATGCAGTAACAGGAATTGCCCAGGAAGCGTGCTGTTGGCTTCTGCCCATTCAGAACTAACCAGTTTTTCTTCAGCGTGCTGTGAGGCTGCAACAACAAGTATTTTCACACCATACAATCTTTCTGACGGAGACAAAATATTAAACTCATGCTAAAATAATCAGAAGGCAGCTTGTTAGAGATGATTACACCTAACTTACTCTGTGCAATCCTTACACTTTTTGCCCTAATTCTTAATTAGAAATTGTTTGCTGGCTACTTTCAATCTAGTTTAAGAAAACTCATCTTTAACCAGGTTTTTGTTGTGAAGAACATAGCCTGTTGTTAGTAAAAAAAGCTTGTTCTTGCACCCATAAAACAGACACTTTTTTGAATTTCACAGTTGTCAGAAAAGGGTCCCTACACACTTGCTACAAGAGCTGCCTTCAAGATTGCTCCTGCTGCAAGGAAGTTTTTCTGCCTTAGTATTCAATATGATCATGAAACTTATGTCTTCATCAAAAATATATGAACACTTGGAAAAAGGCACATTTTACTGTGACACATCACTTAATTATGTTATCCCCATTTAATTTTGGTAGTTTAAATAAAAAGCACTAGGTTAGGTTTCTTACATCAATTTACCAAGAATATTTAGTGTTCTAGTCTTGTTACACTCCCTCAAACCTATCATCACTTAATGTCAAATCCTAGAATCCGTAGTGTGTGTCAAATTTTGGTATTCAGATTCACAGCACAGATCATAGTGGGTTCTCCTCCCATTCAAAACAAGAAAGTAACTGAAATACTCAAGCAAAAGTATGAGGGCGTAGTTTGTAGCACTCCTGACATTAGTGCCTCAAGCTGGATGAATCTGCTTTGAGAGATAAGCTTTTCAGCCTGCATATTTATTCAGTTGTCTCCTTTCACTACTACACTGTTACCCTGCTTCTCTTCCCTAAAAGTTTTCAGCAATCTCGCTGTTCATGCTCGTCTTTCCACTCTCCCCTTTCAGCTCTTTAACTTCCTTCATCTGCAGTTCTTTCGCTGTTCTTTCCTCCACCTCTAATCTAGGGCATTAGGAGTCACAGGGGGAGCACCTTTCTGCTAGAGTTTTGCTATGCAGAGAACAGCTAATGCAGCCACAGCTTTCCACAAGCATCAGCCTGCAGCAGCAGTTTACCCAGAAGCAGTTCCTGTGTGGTTGACTAGGCTGTCACAGAAGCTGCTGAAATGGCATAACAGAGGGGACAGTGCAAGAAGAGAGGAGCAGAGCAAAGGAGGTAACCTGAACCAGCATCAGGCACTACAATCCTACTGTGTGAAAGGCTCAGTTGCAACCTGATCACATTCCCCTGCAACCAGGCAGAGCAGTTTGCTCAGAACAGGAACAGTTTTTCTGGAAAGCTAAGGCTGACTGTATAGATATTTAACAAGTTGCAACTTGTCCATGCTTTCCACTGGGATAGCAAAAGAGATCCCCAACACCAGGTGATCCTCCTTGACAGGTGTCAAAGCTTGTTCAAAACCTTGGGGATGGTAGAGTATCAGCAACAACACGCACGAACAGAAAAATAACAAATCATTCTTCACAAGGTCTAAGCCCTTTTATTTCATAACACAAAAGCAAACCTCTTGTATAATTTTATTAAGGTGGTTAGTACTTAAATATATTTTTCCATGAAATTTCCTCAAAGGCCTGATTTCTGAGCTACAGGACAACCATCAAACCTTACAAGATTGAAGCAATGCAAGAAAACCACAAAAGCACTTGTGTTGTATTTGGCAATACCCCAAACACAGTCAGTTTGGAAATGGTTATCTATGGCTTAACTGTTGGACTTGGATCAATTCCAAGTCCAATGTTTCACACTGGTTTTATGATAGCATGCATGAGTATGTTCCAGCATTCCAATCTTTTTGACAATGATTGTCAGAGATGAAGCATGGGTTTGGAAAACAAACATGAGGGGTCTATTGGTTGAGCTGATTGCCTTCAGGGACAGTAATGAGGAAAGCAATGTAAACTAGTGTTCTCAAGTAGCATTTTATCAGCTCACACTCCTCATTCAGTGATCAAAAAGCCTGTAGCACTTCTTCATTGGTAGCAAAATGACACTTGATCATTTAGTTGATATTCAGACTTGGACTGTTTGTGGCCCTTTTGAAAAAGACTGAAGTCAGTAAGATTTAAAGCCATAATTACAATATTCAAATACTGACATGCCTGCAGAATTGGCTAGGCATCCCTGCTATCCCAAGCTCTTTAAAAATGGCAGCTTCAAGAACTTTTAACCTCCTGCTGTTGAGTTTTGTTTATTTTTTATTGAAATGCTAATGCATCTGAAATTAAACATGCTGTAATGTACTGGTTGGTTCTACAGAAGAAAATTCAAAAAATTTCTGCACCTTTAAGGTAAGGGAGCCAAAACAGCATATTGAAACTTAATGTTGTAGGGACTCCCTCACATCCTCTAAACATAATTATTTTAAATCTGTTTTAGTTTCAAAAGCAATGTGCATTTTCCAACAAAAAAAGGCCATGACAACTGGTTTGCAGAAATCTAGCTATTTTTTCAATAGTTAGAATATTGAATTTGTTTGAATCATCTCACATTAACATTTGGTCAGCGAGCCAGCTAGTTTTACTATACAGCCTATATGTGGACCCTTTGACAGAAGCTTTTTCCTGTTATATAATGTTTTTCAGATCAGAATGGCAGTTTCATAATGTTAGCCTTCCTACGTCAGTATTTAAAGTTTTATAGGCAATTATGAGAGAACCATTAAAAAGAGAATCCAAATCTGATATAACACTGAGTTCTCTAAGTACAGCAAAGTATTTCTGCAACTCAAGGGAAAAGAGGGCCATTTGTATGTAACAGCAGAACTGACACTGCATTTCATTGAATTTCACCTATACTTTATGCAATTAGATAGAAGCCTGTAACACCACCACTCCATGAACTAAGGCAAGAAGAAAAGTCAGTTTCTCAATTCCGTCTAAATTATAGTCTTCTATGACTGAGACGTATGTTTTGAGTGCTCTTTATTCTTGATCCACTAGAACAATAATATAGATTTCATTAACTTTATACAGCTGCAAGAGAATCTTCTTTTTTCAGTAACTGATCTTAAATTATATTTATAAAACAAACAAAAAAAAACCCCACAGTAACTTTGAGAAGAAGGAGCAGATTCCTAAGCAGAGAGCAGGGCAGTGAAACCACACAAATCTCCAAATAAGCTGGCTTTTATTTTTCCTTAGAAATAGCTACAATTTTTATTCTTTATACAGCTGAAAGAGCCAAATAACAGAATGATAAGAAATCCTCTTCTTCCTTAAGGAGCAGCTACTTTCCACAGGTCTGCAGCATAGCTTTCTGGAGATCATGTTAAAATCTGCAGGCTTTTCTATGAATTACAGACTATCACTTGGCAGTGGCTAAGCATGCCTGGCTTCTAGTATAAAATACAAATGTTACAAGGCATAAGCAAAGTTTAAATACCCATTGAAGGCAGTTTAAAAATAGGATCACAGGATAACTCAGGTTGGAAGGGGGCTCAGGAAGTCACTTAACACAAATTCCTGCACAAAGCAGAACTTCATGGAGTTTCAGATTATTTCACAAAGTTATCGTTCCTTTAATGCCTGCAAAGACAAAAAGGCTGTGAATTTTCCTCACTAAAGAGTTATTTTCTGCTTAATAGTCTCCTATCTGCACAAAAGAATAACTGAATAAGCTGTTACATGTAACATTTGAATACTGATTTCACCCAGTATTCCTCTTCACAGCTCAGAAATCTCCCCAGACAGATGCCTGCAGAACTGCATTGCACTGTGATGGGATAAGCTCAGGAAGGAGGGAAATGGCAGGGATTAGAAGCTCACAAAATCTATGCAGTTTAACACTGAACAGTAAGCTCTGTGTTATTTCTCCTGCAGGTTTCTCATGTAACAGGAGATGAGAAAAGCTCCAGTACAGTTTAAGCTTCACTGATCTTTACTAAGATTCACTGGGAGTAAGAAACCAAAATGCCAAGGTATCTGAAGCTTCTTACAAGGAGTTTTTTATTCGTGTCCAGTAACTTAATCCCGAACATCTCTGAAATTTAAAAACATCACCACTGAAGGCTTCAAGATTAGATTTTAGCTTAAGTTCAAGTCACTAGAGAACTGTATGAACTGTAAAAAGCACTATTTGCACCAAGCTTTGTGTTACTTACATTAATCATAGGGCAAAATTTTAATCATTTTTAGTCTCTTTTCAACTTGTAAGAGAACGATATGAAAAAGAACTGCTAGAATAAACAAAAATGCATGTTCTGTTTACTAAAAGATGCTGTTACAGAGGAATGGGCACTGCAAGTTTTCTTCTGTGCACATATGCTATCCCATTTCTTTTGCCCCTAATGGCCCCATCCTTCCAGAAAAGATCAAAGAGACACTACTGACATTTTAAATAACAAGTCCCTGTCTTGCCAGAAATCCTCTGGGATACCTATGGGCCAGCACACACAGGATGTCATCTTGTATGCAGTAATTTAAAGCCTGAAAGTTGTTGCATTTTAGATAAAAAAACAAGAAAGATAGGCTTGCATATACTTAATCATATAATCTTAAACGGTAGCATCTTTCAGTGCTGTAGACCAGAGCAACTCATAGAAGAGCTCTTTTGACAAGATGTATGGAAAGAACTCGCTGTCACCGTAAGCATTACAGCAGACAATTGTCAGCAGGCCCATTGGTAAGGTTAGTTTAAGGTAAGAGAAAGGAAAGTGTCAGTTCCTTTCTTGCTTTGGCTCTGGTTTGATCATTCCAGTGACTGATTTCTCTGTCGAATTTCATTTATGTATACAAATAATATCCATGAGGCTAATGGAAAAACCTTATAGAATTACATTTCCTGCTCAAGAATTTCAGGATTACAGAATGGCCAAGGCTGGCAAGGGTCTCTGCAGATCAGCTACTGCAAGACCCTGCTAAAAGCAGCGCCAGCTACAGCAGGTTGCTCAGGGCTGTGTCTAGTTGGGTTCTGAGCATCTCCAAGGATTGAGACTCCATAATGTCTCTGTGTATTTTCTTGTGTTCAGGTCATTTCACATGCTGTCACTTGTGCCTGTTGCCTCTTCTCCTGTCAGTGAGCACCACTGAGAAGAGCCTGGCTCCCTCCTGTGATTCTGCGCATCACAGGTGCACAATTGTGGCCAAATAGAGCCCTACACCACTGAAGAGCTTAAGGCTTGTTTTTAGGGTAGGGTGGTGGGGATCAAGGGGGGCTGTTGAGCAGGTGATTGCAAAGGATCTGTGCAGCACAGCACAGCCTGTGCCTGCTTATGTTAATTCAACTGTGGATTGATCACTCCTCTATGTACAGGAGCTGCAAGTCAGGATCACTATGCTTGTTCAAACAGAAGTATATTAGCTAGCTACCATACAAGGCCTTCACATGTATTTTCCCTATTAAGTCCTCATAGGCCTTTTACGCATATTTTCAAAAGCCCTGCCCTTAGGGCTTTCTTTAGAAGTGGGTCTTCAAGATATACCTGGCAAGACAAAATGATTTTGATGTTTCCTGCCCAAGCCTTAAAACTGAAAGTGTTCAGCATTCTGTACATCTCCAAACATGACCAAAGTACCACAATGTAGAGCTGGAACCATGTCTATATACCACAGTGCTTTCATAAAAGCAGGCTCAGTGTTATGAACGAACATCAAGGGCCCAGCTAGGTAAGGAGTTTTTTTACAAACTATCTGGGAGAATCACTTGGTCTTAAATGTTCATTCTCTACTGCTCCTTCTATGTTCATTCTTAGTCTAAAACCTAATTCTTCAAACCTTCACACCAGCTTAAGAGTGGATGAAGTGTATTAAGGACCCTTCACTAAAAACACCAAAGGCCACATTGCACAGCAATTTTTCAGTGTGTTTACTGACAGTAGATGAGATCTTAAAGTAGAAATTAAAAGAGAAGATCAAAAGTCAGGACAGAAGGATGAGAAAGGAGACAAATCCACAATTGCACCTTCGCTAATCCCCTACAATCATCCTTGTCAGACTGGAAGGGAGAAGAAAGGAAGGGGATATTTTAGGTCATGTCTATATACTGCTAGGTTTATGAGAACAGAGCCTAGTTGATTTGGCAAAAGGCAAAAAAGCTAGTAATATATAATTTTTTTTTGAAAATTTATGTATGACAGAAACTACCTTTTCCAGAGTATTTTTTTTTTTATTTAAAAACATTAATTTATTAGATTGCTTTTTGGATGATGGTTCTCAATGAATTAAACTGTTGCCCTGATCAGAATATTAATGATCAACATATGGCAAGCGAGTAAAGATATACATGCCGTCTTTAAAGTAGTGTTGTCCAAAAGCAATTCCTACTGTTTCCTACCAAAATATCAGTTCAGAGAATTCCCTATTTTGTGTAATCTGTGCCTGACTCACAGATCCTTCAAAAGGTCCTATGACAAGGATCAGAATGTTGTAAAGCTCATTTTGCAGATTCTCTCCCAAAGTACATTGCACATAACACTATGCAGTAGCTGCCAGCACAGCATACAAAAGAAGCAATATATTTCCCCACAAACATCAGCCAAATAGAGGCTTACCTTCCTGAGATCTTGAGACTACCTTAGGTCATAAATAAAGAGGCTTCATACCTACAGCCATCAGAACAAAAAACTTGTAGTAGACTGAGAATGTCAAGTTAAATCCTGTATTTGTACAACTGAAATTGTCAAAGATACAAACAAATCTTCTAGGGCTTACTTGTAGGGTGGCTTTGCATTTTTGTTGTACTCTAAACCAGAAATTTTGGGAGACTTTTCACACAAAGCATTTGAACTGTACACTCTGAGGCTGAAAACTTTAAAATAGAAAAAGCCATATTCACTCTGGGCCTTAGCAGTTGTCATAGGGCAATGCTAAGGTTGTTGCCTTTGCCAAGAAGGAAGACATAGTAAGTTTTCTGTATGATCATACTTACAGTCTTCCAGCTTACTTCAGCTTCATGCCCTGCCAGAGAGGCAGCCTACAAAAGCCAATGAAGATATTCCAAATTGTTAGATGCTACTACTAGCTTTGCAATGACTCAGAGGGATACTTCCATCTCAGTGAGCAACTACTGCTTGAGACTGGGATTGACATTTGTCACTACATCAGAATACGAGATATCAGGTCATTTTCCAGTATTCCAGAATGTACACTTCCACCAAAAGGTGTTAATTCCCAGAAATACTCCTGCTAGCTATTTTTCCAAGGCTTAATTTCCACTGTCTTCTAGTAGGGGCAAGCCCAGGAGCCCTTTTCAGCTTAATAATTTTACAGACTCTGTAGCAAATTAGATGTTAGGTGCACATTAATGGTAGTAAAGACTCACTGTCTAGTGAGCTACCTTTTACACGGTCTTCTTTCACACATCTAAGCCCATCTCATAATTTTTTAAGCAAACTCTCATCTTTGAGCATAAAGGACAAGTAGTAACTGTAGGAGGCTTCTGGTTTAGACATTGTGTAAGTCATATCTCCTCGATGGATGCTGCAGTCTCCTGAGGAAGGCGGTTGGGTAGTTCCGTATACAGTTCAGGGAAGAAGGTTAGTAGGAACAGCTCTAAGGCGCTTTATTCTGGCCCAGAATTTCTCATGACATGGCCCTGAATAAGGAGGCCAATGGAGATAAATTGGAGCTGGACCCTCTATGCTGTCCAGGCTCACTTCAGAGAGGGCTTGAAATCTGTAAGATTAGCAGATATGCACTACTAGGGGAGAGGGTGGAGGTGGAAAAAAGCAGGAGCTCTTTAGAACAAAATATTTGCACCAGAAAAGCAGTACGAACATAAAGACGTTTTACTTTAATTCATGTAATTCCTAATATGATCTGGATTATTCTAGAGCTCTGCAGAGGCTGAAACTACTAGCAATAGAAACTGAACTTATCAGGCCTTTGGAATAACTTCCCAGTACAGTCAGCCATAAAAACATTACCCTTCCATGAATATTACACTTGCTTCCTTACTTCAAAACATGCTGGAAAACTTCCTGCTATTCTTAGAAAGTCACAGAGTGTGTTAGTTTATATTTTTTTGTCTGCTTTTTGCTGCAAACTCGGCATTTACCCATTAGTTCGGCATTAAGGCATTTGTTTGCATTACTCTCTCCAGACTACTCCATGATGCAGCCTTTTCCTCTTCCTGTTCAGACCAATACAGAAAAAAATGAGTCATATTACAAGTTTCATCTCTCCTTCAAACCCAAGGTGAAGTGTCCTAACATTTGCCTTATACACAACTATCGTAGACATCCTACCCAGGAAACAGCATTTTAAGCCACTTAAAACAGCAGTCAGTCTAGAACTGAGTTTATGTTCAAAGTTGCTATTACTTATCATGTATACCATACATACCATGACCTCTTGAAAGCAAATGAGCTTAAAGTTGTAGCAAGAGCTATTTTATAGAACTGGCATGCATTTCAGGTTTAAATAAGTACTGTACTGACATTCAAGAATTTCAGTCCCCATACAGACTGAGATGAACAGCACTTTTATTTATTTCAGTTACAAGAAGAACGACAAGTAAACCTTACAACCAGCAAGGCAATGAAGGCCTTATGACCTTAGCGAAAACCATTTCATAATCTAGGCAATGTTATGATTTCTTGAGATGACAAAGAAAGCATACTCCCCCTCTTAAAACAACTTTTCCTCTTTTCTGTAAGGAAAATTTCCTATAGGAACAGCACACTGATGTTAACAGAATCAAGAGGGACTACTGATGTACAAAGCCTACATTCACCCTCCCACCCCCCAGCAAAAGGCTTAAGTGTAAATTTTATTCCAAAAAAGATAACATGCAGTCATGACCACATCTAGAGGAGAGGGAAAAATTAAAGTCTGTTTTCAAATGAAGTCAAATTATTAGTCATTAATGAAGTTAAATGAAGACATGTTTTCACATGGCAGTGTACTTCATGGCTAAAGAAAATCCTCATTTTAAGCCAATGCTTATCCGTTACATAAAAACTGATCCCCCTACCAAGCACTCTAGATAAGAACTGTGATGTAAGAAAAGTGCTAGAAACATGTGGGAAAAATTACTATACAAAGTGTCAAGTGCAAATCCCCCACCCGTTGCCTAGAATTCAGTATATTTACTGGCATACAATAGAAAAGACTGAAGTCAGGAGTGGTTGACAGTGGGATACAGTGCTACAGGTTGAACATTAGTCTCTAAGGGACAAACTCAAGCATGCATGTATCCCACCATAAGGGAAAGATTTGCTTGAGCTTCCAAATCTGCTCATTTCTGCAGTTTGCTCTGGTATTACCGCCCTCCTCATTATCAACTTAATTCCTGCACTCCTTTGAAGGGACCCCTTTAAAAATTGTGGATTGTTTGACAAAAAAAATTCACTCGCTATTTCAAAGAATATAGAACTGGGAAAAAAAGTTTACAACTCCTCCCTTCTGTTGCTCTTCTAAGTAGTATTAGACCTAGAGTGCATGAGAAAGTGCCAGATCAAGTACTGTTCCATTATCTTTTGCTGTTTGAACAAGACAGTTGAGGCAGACTGTAACTTCTTCAGTCAATCTCTAGTCGGTCAGTTCTGGTGCATTTCCCCCATGCTATATTTCAGTTCTCGGTTTTCCCTCACTTAAATCATCAGGGATATATTTATTACACAGTACTCACAGGAAGTCTCGGAATTTCAGGCAGACTTATTCATTCCCAAGGAGTATCCTTTTGGTTCAGTGAAGACTTATGAGTATCTTAGCTTACACATTCATTCTGGAGGCAGCCACCATGATTCCATTTACCCAAAGTTCTATCTGGAGTGAGGCTGTTACCATCTTGAAATTGAAGTTTAAAGTTAACCAGTAATACAGAAGAGTACTTTTCGATATTTCCAGTGAAGGAGCTGAGAAAAAAAGATCTGTAAGAAACCATCGCTGCAATTTTATTTTAACAAAAGGGCAGATTTATTCATGTTTACAAACAAGTTTCAAAAACAAAAAGGAGAACATGTATGCTACCCACTAACAACCTTTCAAAATGCCAACAGCCCTCATGCTGCATGAAGGATTCTATAGATTAGAAAAAAATCACAGTTCCACTCACAGTTCACCAAGACAGCACTAAACTAACATGATTAGACAAAAACAAAGGACTAAGATTCTGATGTATTTTGATTTAATCCATTTTGCCCGAGATAACAGAAATATTTCAAGCAAGTTCCATCACATATTGATGTCCTGCATTAAACAATCCTACTAAGTTCTGAACAAAAGTTATTCATTAAGTTTCTCAAAATTTTTAAAAATTAAACAGTTGTTTCAAAACCATTAAGTAGTAAATGTATTTAAGAAACTAATTAGGACAGAGGCCATAACTTCATTAGAACACCACTGCTCATGTTTTCACAAAGCATTAGTGTTATCTATTTGGCTATTAGTAGTAGCAATTTATCTACAATATTTAACAAGGTAAATTGCAGGCAAAATTTAGTACAGTTTCAATAGAAACACCCTTTTCCTGAAAATACAGCAGTATTTGAAGGACTAGTTTTTTTTTTGGTTCTTTTTTTCTTTTTCTTTTTTTTTTTTTTGTTTGTTTTCTTTTGTTTTCTTCTCTGCATCATTTATAAGGAAGCTTCCCATCTATGAACAGGAACAAAAAAGTATCTACAAACCTTGTAAACAGATCTGTATCATTTATAAACATAAATAATCCAAATTATTAACAGCCAACAGCAGAAATTAAAGTATCAATTCAATGATCCAGGGCCTCCTTGCCCTTCCCAGCCTTCCCCTCCGAAAAGGATCATGATAAACTAAAGCTCTGCTAACACACTGTTCAGGACCATTCCTTAAGTACAACAGATGATCCACAGGTCACTTATGCCGAGTTACTGTTTATCTGTCAGAGTTCATTATTACTCCCACCCCCAGAAAAGCACCCTCCAGTCTGGCAGAAAGCTTTTTTTTAAAAAAATAAATCTACATTCGTACAAGTGTGTCTTCTGTTGAAGTCCAAGACAAGAATATCATCTTGTCCATCATAATGTGTGAAGAGACCCAGTTTCAATTTCTTTACAAAGCAGCTAGTGTGTTAACATTCAGCTTACAATCAGAGTGATGTTTCCAAACTATGTAGTGGGCTCCCTGGGGATGAAGAGGTAGCAGACTTGTTCATGTCTGTTGTAAGGTGAATTCCACTGTCAACCGCATTGTTATTTTTATTGGGAGAGGGTGGGGGAGTAGAGTTGCGTTTTGTTGGCGCATCATCTTCAGCATCAGTATCATCAATAAGGGGAATATGAGGCTCGGAGTCTTCTATTCTAAACTCAGGATGCGTCATAAAATTGTGAATTGAACTTCGTGTCTCAGGTTTCTCTAGCCCCTCATACAAGGAGCTACGAAATGCATTCACCACTCGGATCTGTAAACAAAGAAAAAAGGCTGTTAAAATGCTGCAGATTTACTGGTAATGGCATGGTTCTTATGAGTTTGAATCCACAAACAGCTAGACATGAGTGAATCGAATTTGTATGATGCAGTGGAACTTGCAATAAACTGTAAAAAATGAAGAGCATTTCAGTAGAGCACTGCCAGTCTACACAGTAGGAATAAAAATTGTGAAAGTACTGCAAAAAGATGAAGGGCCCTAAAAATTGGCACTAGAGTTGTTCAATTATTTAACATGGGCTAATAAGCATTTTTCAGAAGTGAGGCCAACATTTATTTACTTCTTTGCAAATTACATAAATCTCAATGAGTGTTTCATTGAATACTTGGGGGAGATTGAAGGGCGGGAAGGAGGGGATACGCTGAAAATAAGTTAGGGGATAAAAAGGGTTACTAATTCTCATGCTAGGAACTAGGATGTCAACTGATATGAAAAAGCCAAGCAAGTGTAAGCCAATGTCACAATGACCGAACATTTACGAAGTCATGCAAAAAAGGATACCACTATAACAGCTGTAAAAATTCGAGTATATACCTATTTACCACACTATAGAAAGTTCCTTAGTGAATAGTGCTTTGGAAACTTAAGACCAGAACCAGGAAATTGAACAGTGTATTGTACAGTTTAATAGCCAGGACAGGTAACTTTGAAGAGACTACTTAAGTACCAACAAGTATGAGAAAAGCAGGGTGACCAGCCTTTGTTTGAGTCTTCAATTTACCTTGAATTCATGGACAAAATTCCCAGGCTGACTATTGTTTTGTATCTTTATATTGCATAATATTTTTCAAATCAGAAAGTTTACAAATTGATAACTAAACCTTTCATAGTTAAATTAGATGAGGTACAGCTTCATTTTACCAATTGTGCATGTCTAGGTTGACTTGAATTCCAAACTGAAATCTGAATGGTCAAACCAGCTGCCCACCCTCCCCCTTCTCTGAAGTCCCACATTTCCCTGACCAACTACAGGAATTCAGGATTCATTCTCGGACTGACAAAACAAGTCTGTGACCCCTTTGTCCAACACTTCTGTGAAGATACAGTTTCCCCCTTCTGTTAACTCCCCATTCAGTCTCAGTAGGTCTCCAGCAAAGCAGTGTCAAAGAGTGTTAAATAGTAAGCAGCAGAGCAACTCTGTAGTAAACAAGAACTTACTGTTACAAACAGCAAGTCAAATTTAAAAGCTTTTTTTAGCACATCCAAGATGACCTGTTTCAAGCTGAGAAATATGTCATGACTAGTGCTTCCATAATGTTCCTTGAGAGTAAAAATAAAGTGACTTCCAGGTGAAGGAATGAGGCTGGAAGGTCAAGCAGATCAAGAGCACAGACTTCAAAGCAGCTAAGATACAACAAGGAAGTTCACTGTAAACAGAGAAGGACTCCCCAAAAGCAATGCATTAAATCAAATCTGTTAAACAGAATCACTGCACAAGATCAAGTCTTATGGACTATGCTCTTTGACCTCTAGAAACAGCGTTGTTTCCCCATGGCTCCTCCCTCAGACCACTTGCACAAAGAATTTTACTCAAAAGCTACCATGTCCCTATTTTTATACTACAGGTACATGCTGAGCCCAATTCACCATAGAGACAGGGGAAGAGGGCAGAGGGGGTGGGGGGACAATACAGGGATGGGGCAGGCACGCAAGGGGGAACACATAACTACCAATAAAGGGATGACAGGGAATAGCATGAAAGTGCTAGAGAAAAGATTACAAGAGCATGTAGTACTTTACTGTTCATTGCATGAAAAAATTGGGCACGCTGTCAAGGAGCTGGCACGTTACCTGGGGTTTAAACAAGTCCAGCCAGCTGCATAAACTGTCTTGGCACTTACCAAGAAAATTAGCAGTGACAATGTCAGACTGCAAGTTTGAAATGCCTTTATTTGGCATGTTGCATCCCACTGTGCCATTTATGTGGTAACATGAAATATGAATGTCTCCTGGGATATTTTTTTATTGCTAACAGATGAGAAGTTTGAACATAAGCAGTAATGGAAAGCAATTTTTGGCTTAAAAGGACAGCTGTAATTATCACAGAATATAACATACCCACAATAAAGGCTCAGTTCCCACGCAAAATGCGCATTACCTAAGTGGATTAGACACTCCAGCAAACCCAGGACGACCAAGGAGTCCAGCCGCAAAGGCAGAAGTCAAACTATCAGCATTTTAAGCTATATTTTAAAAGGGAAAATCTAGTGTTTTTAAGGCTTTCTTTTGAACTACTCACGATAATTAGACTAGAGGGATAACTATAAATAAATTGCATAAGTGAGGAGCAAACAAGACAATTTGTTAAGCGTAATTTATACTGTCATCGGGCCTTGCTCATGTAAGTACCAGAATAGCACGGAATGCAGTAAGCACTCCAAGTCGTCCTCGCCAGACAGCTGCTTAAGAGTTGCAACCTTCATAGGAACAGCTGAACTTTTTTCCAACAAACAGTTCCAAAAGAGAGACAGTACCACATCTGCTTCCCATTAATACATATATTAGCTATCAAAAGTTGTCCTCCTAGAGGGTGTAGCAGAAGGCTGTACTACTTAGGATAAAAAACTAGTTCTCTCCTATGGTAGCTCTGTATCTGCATGGGTCATTTGATGCAATGAGATGCTGCAGTGCCCAGTAGATTCTGCTCAAATAGCAGCATGGAATGACATTGCTCTCTAGAGAATTCTGAATGTCTAATTAATGTTCTGGAGTGTAGTTAGGGATATAGGTTACTAATTAGCATTTTAACTAGGAGATGCAATCCTGTGCATCCTTACTGTTAAATCTACTTTTCATTTTGTGTTCTTGAGGCATGCAAATTTGTGAGCAGAGTTTCTCAATAATACTGTAAGGTAGGAAAATATCTTCCTCACCAATGGAGAACAAATACAGAGTTAAATACTTGTGCAAGCTCTCACACAAATTCTGGCCAAGTCCAAACATTAAAAAAAAAAAAAAATTTTAAAACCAACCAACCAAAAAAAAACCCCAAAACACAAAACAAACAAAAACACAAACACAAAACAAAAAACAGGGGAAAAAAAAAACACAACAAAAAACCCACACACAACAAAAAACCACAAAACCCTGAAGAGACCATTTCACTTAAGACAGCTCCTGAAATTAAGGGTCTTCATCCACCTGGTAATCTGAAAGTTTAAGCGGGGAGGAGAAGAGGGAGAAGAAGCCCTCCCAGAGCTATTTTAAAAAACAATGATTTACCAAATCTCTAGAAAGTTAGAGAAGGAAGTTAAACATGATATATAATTAAGATGGAAAATTCTTTTGGCAAAGATATTGGCTATCAGTATTCAACTACAACTGCTATGCATCTTCAGGCTCCAGAGTTTGGGCCTACATCCAAGAGTAATTAAATCTCTAGCCTCTCTGTAGAGGAAGGCTGAAACTGAAACGCTACTTAATAGCACAACATAGAGAGGGCAGAATTAAGGTGACACAAACTTGTCTTTCACTGATGGCTTATGAACTGCTCCCCGAAGAACCTAGAGAGGAAAAAAACCCTTCAGATTTGAATGAAAGTTTCCCATTTAATGCTTAAGTATTTTTTTTCTTTCTATATTAGCTAATTACATATTTCTTCTGACTTGAATGCATATTAGAAGCCTCGTTTCGCCACCTGAATCCTGATGTTGAAAAAGCTGTTATTCAGTAAATAAGGTCCAAGAAAGCAGAGATTCATAAAGTTCCTCACACGCCACAAAGAAAATGCATTTAGTGCTTCATGCTCTAATTACATTTCTATTTTCAACATATCATTTGCTTCCAAATCAGCTTGCTTATTTAAAAGCATTGTTTGTGCTGCAGTGCAAGACACCTATTTTTATTGGCCTGGGTCCATGATTATACAGTTAATTCACTTATTCAATATAAAAGTCACCCTATGAGGCATATACTCGAAAGTTTACAACAGTTTTCCCTGCTTATTTTAAAAATCCCTCTGTACACGAATGGATGAAGGCACAGGATGTGCAGGCTCACAGCTTTCGCAATAAAGTCTTTTCTTGAAATTGTTCCACCTGTTCTCAGCCCTCTAAGAAAAAAAAAGTCTTGAGGACTCCACTTTGTGGAAGAGCTCTATAAAAGCCTGAACGATGATTTTAAGTACTAAGGAGAAAATGAGAAACGTTAGGTATGTGGATTAGGAAATGTTAATTTCATGCACTTTAGGAACACACACTCACACCCCACAGTAGTAGAAGCAGTAGTAGAGGAAAACACTACATGTGTAGGGGTAGAAATATTTGTTACATCATGGTGCTGGCTGGCGATGGAGGGTTGCCGCCTTAGAGCCCCCTGAATGGTACTTCCACTCTGGAAAGCATTCACTACATCCATCTGCAAGGAATCAGAGATTGTGACAGCTTGCTCAGCAAGAGAGAGAGAGAACAAGAGAAAGGACCATCCCATCTATAACACACAAAAAAAGTAAAGAAAAAAGGCACTTTTTTAAAAATAGAGCAGATACATAGGCAAGAGTTGCATTTAAAGCTGAAGAAAACAGAGGACCCTGAGGGGTTACACATCCACCCATACCCCCTTTTGACAGTCTCAGTCACACCAGTTAGAACTGCCACCTTAGTCAAAAGGGCTGGAGACGGAGATTTCCCTCATAAAACCCACTGCGTCCTACCTTTTTCAAGACCATACCTGAGTTTGTATTCTGTTTAGGCCTCTAAACCACAAGATCTGACCACGACGCAATTCTCTCTCAGCATGATCAATCTCTTCTACATCTTCTGCTAGCTCTTCTTCAGGAATCTCTTCCTTTTGTGTTCCATGACCAGCTTCTTTAAGGAATTTCAGACGACTGGTTGGAATTGTTGAAATCAACTAACGGTGAATGAAATACATAAATCAGGATTTATTTTTTTTTAAATTACAAAAAAAAGGCTTAGCACGATATCCTGCATACAACTAGCAAAGCTGAAAACAGCAATTACATAAATGCATCAATGTAGAGCGATCACTCCAGCTGAATAGCTGCAAAGCTGTGAATATTCTTACCACCTCAACTGAGGTGTGAAATAAACCTGATCTACAAAAAAACCTTGCCAGGGACAAAGAATTCCATGTTAATGGTACCTGACAATGCCAGGAAGGAGCCGTACTGAAGCTAAAAAAGGTCATTAATTCTGTAGCTTATACTTGTATCTAGAGCTTTCAGAGCTCCATCACTTTAATGACCATGTGGTGTTACCTCAAGTGAGACCTACATCACCTAAAGTAGCCACAATTAATTCAGAAATACAGAACAGACATTCATTCATGACATGAAAGTTATGAATCCATTTCCAAGGGGAGTGATGTTTTTAAAATTGTATTTATCTCAAACTGTTACTACGCTACTTGGTGTATAGCAGTTTATGTATCGTAAGCTAACCAAGAGCTATATCTGGCTGTTCCAGCTTTTCATCTCCACTTTCAGGGCCACTCTGGTGAACTATGTAGTTAAGCGGAGTCATCTTTTGATACATCCCATCTAGCAGCTCCACATAACATAAATTACAAGTTTGCTTTCCTTGATCATCACAGACTTAAAAGGCCGTTTCCGCAGCTGCAGAGGAAAAAAGGCTGCTCCAAAAGCAAGATAAACAGCCCTTCATGCTGAAACTGCTACTATGAATGTTCCCAGTTCTTTGACTTTAATGAGATGCTAGAGCAGCATGAACTGCAGCAGGGAGGCTTTGCCCTTGCAAGACATTTTGGGTCAAAGGTATTTCAAGCTGTCTCAGTTCTCTACCAGGCTACCTTTAAACCTCAGAGTGACTCTTTGATTTTTTTAAATGATTAATTTTTCCAGAGAAGCTTATTAAAAAGCTTACCCACTTTTAGAATATGCATATGTATTTATGTATGTATTTACAACTAAAATACACCCTACCAATATTATGCTGAAATGTGGAGTCTCTTTTACATAACGGAAGGAAATAAACTGTAATGGAAAACTCTTCACGTGGTATGAAAAGTTTAAACAACTGTCATTAAATAATAGAAAACTTCATAGCTCCAAAGTTTCATGTAGTAAGCTTGCTGCTTACAAGAAATGTCATACATGCAATAGTAATAAAACCCTGGGGGAGAAGGAGTAAATCAAAATGTAATAGCTTCATAGACAGAAGGACTTTCCAATTATTTCTCAATTATGCAAATGAAGATTAAAGAGAAAGTTGGTTTGAGTTTTGCTGCATTTCTTGCTACTCCAGAAAGTTTTGAAATTAAGAAAATATTAGCAAGATTTTTCAAAAAAACCATTGAACACCAAGTTAAACATATTTCAACATTATTACGTTCATTCCATCTTATTCAACTAAGGACCTTCTAGCTATTGAACTAGTCAATTTTCATCCGCATTTACCATTAATCCCATACACTCACATACAGTACACTCGAAAGATCTGAATGCTAGTATATTTGTATTTTCTACGAAAGTATACTAATATAAGTAGATATTTGGCATTTTGAAAAATACTAGTTTACCTGGCCCCAGAGTAGTGTGCCCATGCCCAGGAAAATGGACCACAGCCACTGTTCAATTGAGAGTTCTGAGCAACTGAAAGGCTTCCCACCAAACTGCACAATAACTATCTGTGAAGAGCAACATCATTAAACATGTATCAGTGACCTGTTACTAGAAAATTCCCTAGTACTTCAAGATCACTACAGGCAACTCTGTGTTAGAACACATGATTCCCCATCTTATTAAGCATATCCTTCCACTATCTCAGCAGTTTGAGCAAGTTTCCAGTTCCAAATTTAAGCCTTCTTCTTATGCTTTTCAGTATTTCAAGAACTATTAATTCATTCTTCAAATGTCACACACACACAAACCTGCTGAGTCATTCATATTGCTTGCAGTTTTTTCCCTTTATTTCAAAATTACAGCATGTATTTGATGCTACAAATTTACAGTGATTATTTCACTTATAAACACCCATCTCAGAACTAATTTGATTAATAAACTTGTATTAATAGAAATCTTGGATCTGTAAGACATGAAATATTTCATAAGTAATTCTACAGGATATTACTATGTATCCCATCAGTGTTAAATGTCAGATTTTAAACTGCCACAGTGTGACATCTATATATGAATTGTGGGGGAAGGGGGCAGAGATCTCAAAAGGTTAATTAAATGAATTCCTACTGACTTACCTATTACAACAAGCTGTATGAACTCTAATAAGCAAGGTATCCCTCTGCATAGGAACTATATGCATGAAAGTCTGCCCTGCAGAATCAACAATTTTAAAGTAACAGGGCAGGCATGAAAAGGAGACAGTACTGACCATTAAATAGGACACATGACAGCTGAAAAGCCAGAGTATCTTCTTTTATTAACACAGAATAAAACACAGACAAAAAATCAGGACTTGGGAAGGCATTCAGTCCACCAAGTTTATAAAAGGAACACAGTTGCACAAGTAATTTCTAAATGTTTGGCTTTGTTGCACAACAACAATCTGCTGAATATGCAACTCTAAAAATAAGAGCAGCTTCTGTAGAAGTGTCATCTAAAAAAACCTAAACCTGGGAAAGTAAGTGCCCTAACTTAAAATGAAGCAATGGTGCATACATTTGCAATGCTTGGACTGCTATGAATTCCATCAACTTCACGGAATCCCACATCTAAGGAGAAGGTATAGGTTAAATCTGTAGGTTAAATCTTACATCTGCAATAAGTTAATTTAAAATGTAAGTGTTCTGAAATAAAGTAGTGTATTGATTTGTTTATTTCTTCTGATTAATTAAGGCCATTTAGAAGGTGAAACTATTTCCTGTAAACTATTTTCTTTAGATTCAATTTTAAGTTGGTGTTTCTCAACACCAGCATGTTAACCCAATCAATCTAAGATAATTTCATTTTATTTGTTAGCATATACTGAGTTAACCAGCTTTTACAAATCCCCCTACATGCACCTGGACATCAATTTTCTTCACCTAAAACAGCACCTCTACAGATAACTCTAAAATATTTACCACTACATACAACTGATTTCTCACCAGTAAAATAAAAACTGATATTTAAGTTTCTAAAGCTTATTCATGTCCTAATCTCATTAAGAAAATATAAGTTGTAACTTTCCTATGCATGTTTAAATGGACTCTCTTTCAGATGCACTGGCAGATACTATAAGGAAGATTTGGGGGCAGGGGATGAACGGACAGATGACACACAACCCTTCTTGATATTTTGCCAACAGGCTAGAACACTAAAATCAAACTGAAGGACTAGAAAATTCAAAAGGTACATGTACTGCTACATTCTGGTTTTACCAATTTCAAAGAGGTCTTACCTGAAAACACCACCAAGTTGTACTTGCAAGTGACTTATAGCAAGTCTGACACCGAAGTTTTTTCTCATTGTAGAAATTAAATCCCTGGCACTAGCTGATTGGCATTTCAAGATAAGCAAGTACATCAGTGTACTTAGAGGCATTTACCCCAACCCTCCAAGAATTTACTTACCTGCACAACAAACGTCCCCAGAACAATAGAACAGAAGATAGCGTTGTTAAAGATTCCTTCAAAAACGTTTCTTTCACCATGAATTTTTCGGGCATTAATTTCATTAAAAAGCTGCATCATCACAAATGTATTAAATACTATAGTATAATGCTCTGAAGGAGGAGCATGCAGAGGTGCATTTCTTCCACTATCGATATCAAAAATTTTCTCACCTGTGTATAAAAGGCATTTATCAGCAGCTTAATTAGTGTCTTTACACACACAACAACAATAAATAGTTTGAAAAATCACATCTCTCTACAACATTCAAAATAACTTTGTAAAGCCTCATTATTCTTACCAGCAAACAGGAGTGTGAATACCACAACAAGTTGGTAGAATGCATGACCCAAAATGTTCTTCATCATTGTACGAGAAATCAAAGGTTTGTTTCTACCATAAGGCTTTCGCAACAGAAGAGCTTCAGTGGGTGGTTCTGTTGCCAGGGCAAGTGAAGCTAATGTGTCCATTATGAGATTTACCCACAGCATCTGCACAGCTTTGAGTGGAGAATCCTATAAAGATAGATACATAAACCCTCCAGTAGAAGTGCACAAGTTACAACTATTAAAGGCATTTATTATACAACATTGGCATGATCTGGAAAGCATTATGTTCTCTGGACTACTATTTAACTGAAAGTTTGGACACGAGAGTTAATCAGTCATGACATTTTCAATCTTTATTAGCTGAAACAATCCACGACTGGTACGTACTTGTGTTATGCATGCTCCTGTAAAAGCAACAATTACTGCTACTACATTGACAGTAAGCTGGAACTGAAGAAATTTGGAGATGCTGTCATAGACGTTTCGTCCCCACATAACTGCTTTAACAATACTTGTGAAGTTGTCGTCTGTAAGGATAATATCAGAAGCTTCTTTAGCTACATCTGTTCCAGCAATACCCTGGTAGAAAAAGAAAAACACCATGAAATATAACAAGATGCACTGACCTATGTGATAAAAGCTATTATTATGTCCTTGGTCGGCATTCACTTTGAGGCATCATGTCTGAAGGATTCCTTTCATGTAAGTATCTAAAGGCCTACTGAATCAAGTTCTACTCAAGCACAGGAAAACGTGAACAAACAAAAGAAGTAATGTCTTTAAAATTAAGACTTTAATAGAAATCCCCAAGTTGATGATAAAGACACAGGAAGTTCCCCAAAGAAATCTTACTGAACCCTGTTCAAGCTGAACACCACCAGATGGTGCAGTGCTACACAGTTCAGGCTCTGCCCTAACCAGTTTCCTATACGGATTCCAACAACAGGCAACACACGTGCTCGGAACACAGTATAATTATAAACATTACAAAAAACACTTTGCAGAAGAACATTAAACATTGGAATATGCAATAAACAGTGGAATATGCAATGCCATTGCATATGCATTGCAATGCAGTATGACATTCTTAAACTTTAAGCACCTGTACTCTCCTACAGTATCCGAACAATTAAGATGACTTCCGTGTAACACCTACTCCAAAGATCTTTATTTTGCTTTTGGCATTCCAAAATCTCTAACTCAATAGCAAATTTAACGATCCTTATTCCTGATATATTTCTTTGTCAAGGATATGAGTGACCTGCCCAGCTATGTGTACACCTTAAAAGGTACCTTTAGATATCATAGAGTGAATGGTATACTTGAAGTGCTATTTAGATAAGAAGTTATGGAAAATAGTTTCTTACACAGCTGAACACAGACTGCAGGAAACATTAAAGTTCTAGAAGAGGAAAACAAATTGGCCCCTGACAGTGGCAAATACAGCAGCTATACAGTTGTAGAATACTACTCATTAAGAAAAGACTGTTACAGTTTAGAGTAAATTTCAGATGTAGCTGTCAAATTTGTAAGTCATACTTTTGAAAAATGCTCCTTGAGAACAACGTGAAAGCTTTTCCTCTTCCCATTTTTTCTCTCATGATTAGAATCTGAGTCAGTCTATCTGCATGTGATGTAGGAGGAGTGTGGTCTTCATTGTTTCTCTTCAAATGCTTAATAATGTCTTTTTAAAGACTACAGTAACCTGCTAGCACCAAACTGTACCTTTTCATCTTAAGACTGAGAAGGAATCTTGTGGCAAAAGGAAGGTTGAGGAATCTATCTTACCATGTCTTGAAAAAAGCACAAGAAAGATGAAACCTACATACTTAAGCCATGAGTCTATCTAGTATTAGCATTTAAAAGCCAAGAAATGGTTTGGCAACCACATAAAAGGGTAGTTGAGAATTTAAACTGAGAAAGCCACGTAAGGAATCATCCAGACAAGTGCAGATTCTAAATTGTCATAAAATGCTGCATCTTCAAATGTACTAGATATGGCCTTCAAAGCCAGTTTAAATATCAAATGGCATGTATGTATTCCTATGTATCATTTCATAGGAAAGATGATTAAGTTCATTCCATATTGCATATAAGCTTAACTCAAAGTCAACACAGTACGCTATTTACCACCTGAAGTCACTTTATGTTGAACATATCTCATTTCAGATATCTTCCGTATCTGCAATTTTGTTCCGACACTTTGTAACAAGCTTTGAAAACAAAAACCTTTTACACCAAGTAACTGGGAATCTGCATTTTTAAAATATTATTCAATAGCAAATACCACAAGGACATTTTCCATCAACTAAAACCCTGTTAAAATTGGAAGAAAAACTAATTAATATTAAGTGAGAGAGAAGTTGACTGCATTAACTTAGTTGTATGTTAGGCTCTTAATCTTATGTGATTTGGTAAGTTATTGGTAAAATATTGAAGACTTATATAAAAAAATCATACCATAGCAAATCCAACATCTGCCTTCTTAAGAGCTGGACCATCATTGGTACCATCACCAGTTACTGCTACAACCTGCCTCTGGTCAAAGACAGTGCTGTCAATTATACCTAAAATGAAGTGACATAGCAGTGTTACAGCTCTAAACTAACAACACAGCAAAGACTAAACCTGAAAGAGAAAGCCAGTTTTTGTCTTCCTTGGTCTCAGAAAAAAAAACCCCAACAAAACACATGAAAACCCCTAACAAAAACAAACAAACAAATAACAATCACAAATAGTTCTATAGCTGGCTATACTTCTCAAGCAGAGAAAAAAAATCAGTTGGCAACACCTTTCCAGGTGTTTCCCACCACCCAGTCCTATCTTCTTTCCCTAGAAGCAGGAAAGAAAAAAAAAAATCTGGCTTTACTTAGAACCTCAGTTTTTACTTACCTTTTACTAGAGTGTGTTTGTCAGTGGGAGAAGATCTTGCAAGAACACGAAGCTTTGGCCAAATTTTATCTATTCGCTCTTGCTCTATCTGCAAAAAGAGCATCGGTTATATTTTACAGTTAGGAGACTTAAAACATCTGTTGATGTACTTGACATAGTCAGTATGCTTACCTCTCCTTTTTCATTGCGTATTCTCCTGTTAAAGTCTTTGCCCTCTAAACAAAGGAAGTCTTCACCAGGATTCAGAATACCACATTTTAATGCAATAGCACGAGCAGTGTTAATGTTATCACCCGTGACCATACGTACAGTTATGCCTGCACGTTGACACTTCTTTATTGCATCAGGTACCTGTAAACAAGAAAAAAATTCCACAGGCTCAGAGACTGTACATTAGCAGAATAAATCTTGACATGTGAGTGAAAAGAATATTTATGGCTCAGGCCAGGATAACTCTTATTTTAAAATGAAGACTGTAGTTATGGAAATATTTAAAAAAAATTAAGTAGCTTTGTGTTTCTATCACGTCAGTTCCCCTTCCCCCTGCAATTTTTCAAATACTGCAGTATCCAGAAATACCACAAAAATCCTCACAACATGTTAGGCTGTACTGTGTACTGGCATTTCAGTTACGATTCTGTGAAATAAACTACTGCTCATACTCCACGACTTCACCCATGACTTTTACTGCAAAGTGACAACAGCGCAGATTAGCCTGGAGTTCCACTTATATGTGGCATAAAAGCTTTCACCATGAAAAAACCTCCTTAGACCTCAACCACAAGCCAAACGCCTTACCCACAGTTCTTAGGAGATAAACTCGCCTCTCCATCATTCCCCATGAGAAGCTGCCAACAAGTGCAAAGACTAATATTATCCTAACCAACTAGTCCTAATATAAGGGGTAAAAAAACCCGTCAAATTGTTCCATTTACTGAGACCCTGCACAGTAAGCACCTTAAGTTATTAGTTTCTACAGAGCTTCAGTAACACAGCATAAGTGACATTAAGTAGTTTTAATCTGCTTTTATAGCTCCATTAACTTTCCTCTCAAGAAATTAGATTTTCATTTATTAACTATGCTTAAGGCATACAGTAGCAGTTCATTTTCTTGTACTCTCTGCATGACGAACAATGTGAATCTCTTATAACAGAACCAGCTTAGTTGGTGACCTTACCTCAGGTCTCACAGGATCTTCAATCCCAACAACAGCAATGCATGTCAGACCAGTAACAATATCATTTTCATTGTCCCACTCTGGCTCAGGTTCCCCTGCTGGGAAGTCTCTGAATGCCAAGCAGATGGTTCTGAGACCTTCAGAAGCCATTGGCTCAATGACAGTTTTCACAATATCATCGCGGTCCCTAGGTCTGAATACCTTTGGTTCTCCATTAGCACTCAGTATTTTGAAGCACCTGGAAAGAAAGATTTAAAGAGTTATCAGATTTTAACCAGAAGTTCAGCCTATTCAATGGCTTATTACTGAAGTCCAGTAAGCCTCCATAAGCTTTGTTTTCATTAGACTCTCACACACACACACAAAGCCAGTAGTGGCATCTGTAAGACAATCTTCATACACACGTAATTTTTTCCCAAATGCAATATGTACTTTTTGTAGATTGTTAACTGAGCCAGTCATCCTAGGATGAAAGTAAAGCTAATGAATTTAGGATACAAACATTAGTTACCTCCCAGAAGTATCCATTTCTGTATTGTATGTAAACAGACTGGTGTTTGTGCTGATTGAGTCAGGCAATCCAGTTGTAGATAATAATCTCACCTAGTTAACAGCTATGCAAGTCTCAGAAGTACAACAGGCTTCTAGAACATGCATGTGCTGCTTAACAGCTCTAAGCACTAAAGTTATAGTACTAAAAACTCTGGCACTGCTACCCTTAAGAGTAGAAAGATTTGCACCCCTCCCTGCACCAGTCTAAGTACAGAGAATTCAGAGAGCATCTGGCATATGTGGTAATGTGAAATATTAAATTAAAAACAAATACTTCAACTGATTTAAATGTTAGTATAAGAGACTAGATTCAACACTATGGATTTTAACATCTCAACACATTCTTTTAGTTATGTCTCTTCATGCCAAAGATGCCACTGCTTTCATAGACAGCATATATACTTTATCAATATTGGTGCCATGAATATAACACTACCAAATATTTTAAACACAAAAATTAGTCTTGTTCATATGTCCTTTGCCCAGTTCTGCCATAAAACAACATCATACTCATTTGTTTTACAAATTAGTACAAATGCAATACTGAAAAAAAAGAATAAAAGAATGACTTGTTTTTAAATATCAAGTTCAACCTGGCAGATCTGCAAAGATGACCACAGTTATATTTAAGTGTTTAGTCCAAGGATTTAGGAAACACTCTAACAAGTTTCCACCTCATCCAGGAAATTAAAATGAAGCAGTTCCTTAGAGCTTCAAAATACCCATCATAATCGAAATTTGGTTAAATCAAACCTGATTTTGGTTATCTGTTCAAATGTAATGGTCCTGAAACCTTATATCAGGTGTGATTATGAGACAACAAACTCAGAATTCAGGCTGTTGGAAGAAATACGGGCACATCAACATAGGAATGATTTTAAGTGGAAGGCTGAGCCAGAAGCACCCATTGATTACTATGTTCACCTGAATCACATCATCACTATAAACTCTGTGTGCTATGAATTATTCTGGCCTGATAAGATGTCTTCAGTTCTTGGGTTTTCTAAGAAGGAAGTGGTTATGGTTCAGGAAAAAACCTGCTTGAGCCAAATTTTTCTTCAGTAGGTGTCTGGCTTAGTTTTTAGAAAACTATTATCTGATGTTACAGGAATGTGGTTGAAATGGAGATAAGAGTGTCTTTATGTCTTCAGATCATGTAGAACTGAGCAATTAGGCCCTAATTAGCACAGCACTTCCAGAAACAGGTACCAGTAGGAGTAGTCAAGTAGTTTAGTAGTTAACTAAACTTAAGCATCCAGTGAAACATTTTGCAGAATCAAGGGCTGAAGTAAACTGTTTTATATCAGAGAATTACTGTTCATTAGCTTTGTGAGAAAGCAGTCATAAACTGGATATGTTGGAATGAAAGTTTGGAAGCTGTAGAAGGAGTGGTTGAAGACACTGCTTTTGCTCAGCCTGAGGAAGAGGAGACTGAGGAGAGCCTTCATCACGGTCTACAGCTTCCTCATGACGGGAAGCCAGAAGGGCAGGCGCTGATCTCTTCTCTGTGGTGACTAGTGACAGAACCTGAGGAAATGGCTTGAAGCTGAGTCAGGGGAGGTTTAGGTTGGATATGAGGAAAAGGTTCTTCACCCAGAGGGTGGTTGAGCACTGAAACAGGCTCCCTAGGGAAGTGGTCACAGCACCGAGCCTGCACAATAAGCATTTGGACAACATTCTTAGGCACATGGTGTAATTCTTAGGGTTGTTCTGTGAGGGGATAGCAGTTGGACTTGATGGTCCTTGCAGGTCCCTTCCAACTCAGGATATTCTATGATTCTATTAAATATTTGACTTAATGTTAAGTAAAGAAAAAAAAGTGCTCTACTTGAAAAAATTTCTGCATTTCTTCTACTCTTATAAGATGTAAATGAGTCACTAATAAATGCTCATGTTTAAGTTTCAGTGTTCAAGAATAGTCATACTTGTTAAAATAAAGATAGAGCAGCAGAGTTGACAAACCATGTTACAAGCACTGCATAGGAAGTGGCTTATGATGACTAAGCAGACAAGTCTTTTTTCTGTTTGATACATACTCTGAAGTAGTTTGGATACTATTCCAATAGTATTCAGATCAGTCTAGGTTTTCTTGTTCTTTGACAAATGACCTGATTACTTATTTTTCAACTCAGTTATGAAGTCAAGTGGGTCACATGAGTCTGGGATAAATGACATCTAGCAATTTTTACAGTTCAACTGCTCAATATAATAAGTTACAAAATAGTTCTGAAGGTAGAAGTAATGCAAATACGAGCATGCTTATTCACCAATAAGATCTGGCTTAAAATCTAGCAATGCAAAAAATGCATGGACTTTAAGAATCCTTTCCAGATTGACATTTTGTACTGAGCACTAATTTGAGGAGAAGGAAGAATTATACTGTTCTCTTAAGTGCATTACAACTTTCCTAGATAAAGATTTGGAGAGTTGCTAGCAAGCAAAAAGGTAAATTGAACTAATTAACATAATCAATGTGCTACTCAGACTAGAAATAGTTTGACCTTAAAATCAAAACCGGCCTTGCTACAAACTACTGTTCCTAGAGAACACTAGGCATACATATTTGATGTCTCTCCTCATCTAGTTTGGAGTTACCACAGCTGCCTTCACATCTAGGTTTGTCCCAGTGGTGTCTAATCGCTCACTAAGTCTAATCTCATTCTAATAAATCCTCTATAAATGGGCAGATGGATAAGGAAGCAATTTGCTTTGTCACATTAAAGGCCCTCAAGTTTCTTCATTCATCTTCAACCTTCCATTAAAATAATCAGCTTGGACATCGACTTGCACAGTCTAACTAATAGTATGCTAAAAGTAATCACAGTTCAAAGGTACAAGTTCTTCCTGGAATTTAGGCGTATCAGCTGTTGGGACTTCACTGGAAGACAGGTGAGCATTTTGACCAACCACATCTAAAAGTAAAATAGGTTAACTAAAAAATAGATCAATTCATAGGTGCTATCCAAGAAGAGTTTACAAGGTCAAATTAATCACCACTAGTTTTTTGGGGTTTTGAAAGGCTAATTGCCCACCTTACTGTAGCAAGCCAAACAGCTGAAGGAGACAAGCTAAGATGCTGGCTGCAATCCTAAGGGTATAGGACTGCTGCACTTGTTTGTGGTTAGGGAGACAAATATTTCACACACTATGGCACAATGCTGTTTAGCACATCAGTCTCCTCACCTATCACAACATTTAGCCAAATTTAAGTGCTGAATCACAGTAGTAGTTGTTCTTACTTTTTAAGAACTATCTCAGAGGCACCTTTACTGAATATCCGGAAACTGCCATCAGAATTTTTTAACACAGTACTCATAGATTTTCTAACGGAGTTGAAGGTGTACACTTTGTACAAATCCTCTTCTGGTATCTCATTTCTTACGTCCTGATAATCACGTTTTAAATCCAAGAGCAATCCCAGCAAGGCACATTCAGTTTTATTTCCAACATGACGTGGTAGGCCACCTTCTTTTTCAGGAGGCTGCAAGAAAAACAAGAGTGAGCATGGATTAGGAGGTTAACTTCTAAACCACTGAAACACAGCATTTAGAAAACAAGGAAGGCCAAACTTAGCTCTGGGATGGGGAAGTTTTAGTTTTTCAATGATTACTTTATAAATTCCTGTGAGTCATGATCCAAAGTCACACTGCTGCTTTTTTAAAAGTAACTTCCGTACCTGTTTAGGATCCTTCCGTCTGTTTCTCAAACTCAAAAGTTACCCATTAAATTTGTATCAATCAACATGATCTTTCCAAAAGGCATTTTCTATTACTTGAAATACTTATCTATGAACTGTAGACCCTGAACAGTTATTTCGGATTCTAAAAGTACAGGTACAGTTCACATACTGATTTAAGCAAGCTAAACTGCATTATTTCTGCTAAATTAAAGTATCCTGTCCTGTAATAATTCTTCCTCAATGACTTAGACTACGATCACATCACCGGTTAGCCTTCTTCTGAACAAACTAAGTCTTTAAGCTTCTTAAGTCTCACTCCAAGTTCTGTTTTCCAGGCCATGGCCTACTTAACTGGAAAGAGTTCAGAATCAAGTTTCCAACCCTTTAATACCAGAACAAGTTTCTTATCTCAGCAATGTGGGATATGCACATACTAGTCCTATAAGTAAGGGAGTATTTCTCTTGAGATATTTGAGCTTATATAGCTATAGCACTGCAGTGTAGTTTGCAGCAAAAAAGGGAGAAGCACTTACTCAGTCTGACATGCCTCAGGCAGCCAGAGCTGAATTATATTAATCATAAGTCAGTGATCCATTTGCATTGTTCAGAGCTACAAGATTTTGAATATGGCAGTACTGAATACTCGCACTTTCAAAGTGTTCACTTTAACGAGCAGTTTAAAGTGCCTGGTTCTGGGCTCCCCAATATGACAGCTATCAACATCCAGGCACAAGCACACCCATGGTACACAAAGATAATTCAGGGCTAGAGCACCTGACATATGAGGAGAAGCTGAAAGGGCTGAGTCTGTTTAGTCAGAAGAAGACTCTGGGGAAGAAATTTATGAGAATGTATTAAATGCCTGAATGATGCCAGGTGGGCAGAACAATGTAAAGACAGCCAAGCTTGACTTTCTGGTAGTGCCCAGTGAGTGGACAACAGGCAATGGGTACAAACTGAAGCTCTTGAAATTTCATTTTAACATAAGGAAATACTTTTTTAGTCTAAGGGTAGTCAAATACTTGACCAGGCTGGCCAAAGATTGCGGAGTCTCCATCCTTTGAGATTCTTAGAGCCTGAACAGACATAGCCCTAAGCAACGTGACCTGGCTGATCCTGCTTCGATCAGGGGGACTGGATCAGAGCATGTCAAGTGGCCCCTTTTAGCCCTCTCTGATTTTGTAAAGCAGACTAACTCTGACTGCATTGGACATAATTCAGTTAAAATTGCAGCAGTAAGGGACTTGGTCAGTTTACATGCAGCTACCTTTTTTTTTTTCCCCTTGCTTTAGAAATTAGATTGTGAAACTCTTCACATACTATAACTCATCAGTAGTATTTCCATCTTGTTTCAGAAAAATCAGTGCTGTTAAACTTGTCATGCCACCTCAAGTACAGGTATTGAGGAAATTCTTACAGAAGTACCATTTTTATTGGTTGAGAAGTAGCTTTTGGACAGAGTTTTCGCTGCAGTTTGTATACCAAACATTCATAGCGGAGGCTTCTACTAAATTTTGAAGTGCTAATTTATTTACTAAATCCTAATTATTACTATTACTTTTTACTGCCTTAAAAAATTTTATGTAATGTATTAGAATATCTACAGCAAGGAAGCTAGGTTTAGAGTTTCAGAAAAATAATGCACACAAAAGTGCTAAATAGTCCAGTATTCAAAATGTGTAATAGTCCACTTTTTTTTTTAAGTTTCAAAATATTTTGCAAGTCTCAAACAAGGTTTGATCAAATGTACAGTTCTAAAGCCTACAAACTATACAATGGTATCTGGAAAAAAAAAAAATCCATGACTATCCTCAACTCTACTTTTTTTTTTTTTTTTTTAATTACAGTTTGCTTAATGTTGTACTACTCTTAAATATTTATTTTGAAGTAGCACTCAAATCCAGCCAAGATGCTCTTCAAGTAAGGTAAACAGCCTCATTTATAAAAACAAACTTAGAGGAAGTTATCTTCCTGAGACTGTATCTTTGAATTACCAATTCTAACTGAAATTTAGTCTCAAATGAAGAGTTCAGAAATTTACACCAGGTGCAAAATACCTTACGCTGCATTGTGCCACAATTTAACTGCCTACCACATGGCCACCAGACAATTTGCGTCTTTTGTGGAAGTTTAATTATCTTGACTGGAATGAAGAAATCCACTCACCAGTATTTTGGAAGTATAAGCACAATTAACAGAAATTCCTGTCACAAGGTAAGCCATAGTTTTCTCTGGAATAGCTTCTGGTTCTGGAATTTTTTTATAATGTTTTTCATTGATGTAGGCTTGGACCACTGTCATTCTGTTCATGGTCAATGTTCCTGTTTTATCCGAGCAAATAGCTGTTGCATTGCCCATTGTTTCACATGCATCCAGATGTCTCACCAAGTTATTATCTTTCATCATTTTCTAAGGAAATAAAGGCAGTTAACAGCAATTCATAACCATTACTTCACACTTCAGAAATTCTCATTTAAGAAGTCCAGTCTTGCACAGCAGTTTCAGAAAACACTCAGTCTTTAAGTTATCTGGTATCTTTCAGAGGAAGAATCTGCAGCTGCCACATTCAGTACGGATTCCTTTAAGTCTATTATGTCGCAGTAAACTTCATTTTAAACAAAGTACATATATACAGTCTTAATTTCACATATCTGCATGTCACACGGACTACTGATAATATTCCGACTGTTATGAGCAAATAGTTCATGATGATCTTTAGAAAGAGAGGTAAAGTTTGAGCTTTACCAGATACCATCTTTAAAAAGTTTTTCCACTTACAAAAAAGGTCAAATAAGCTGTGTTAGACTTACATGAACCACAGATAATACAGACTTCCAAGATGCCAGGTTCAGACTTATATAACCAAATACAAACTGGGAGCCTAATGTTTCAACTAAAATAATGAGGACTGCACAAGTTTCATAAGTTAAATATTGCTTTAAATTCTTTACTTAAGAGGCTCATACAGTATATTCACTTCCAAGAGGCAGATTCAGTTCAAGTGATACCACAACAAGGCCACTACTAATTAGTGATATAAGTTTTACAACACAGCGTAAGCATTGACTGTCTACTTTAGATTTTCAGATAAATAACTACTCTCAGCATGCTGAAACAGTAAGCAAATAAAGAAAACAAAGAGCTTTAAGTTAAAAAACACACTGTATAATAAAAAGAAAGCTAAATGTTTAACAGTATTCCATCTTCAAGGAAAATCAATCTGGAAGCTTTTGTAGCAGTTGCTTAACAGTTCAGCTAGGCAGAAGTTGAGGCTTACAAAAGAATGTTATTTACAAATTCTTAAACAACTATTTATTGTAAACAAATGCTACAACGCTATGTACTGAACCCATTCATCTTTGGTTAGTGACAACAGGCTGGCAATCCTCACTGTTCATGTTAGCGTGTATTCAGAGATGAGGAAAAGTACTGCAGTAGAATTCTTTGTAGTTCAGGGAAACAAGAAAAGCTTCTTCCCAGTCTGTTATATTTATATGTGATGCAGCATAAGTCAGTCAAGATTTAAGAGCTGATGAATACAAGAATCTACCTATAATATCTATTCCCCCTCGATCCACTTACCTTAACAGAGTAAGCCAGAGATATAGTGACTGCAAGTGGAAGACCTTCTGGTACTGCCACCACCAAGACTGTAACTCCAATAATGAAGAACTTCACAAAATACTGAATATAAATTGGTGTACATTCAGCAAGCCAAGGTCTCTTCTGAACCCAGAAGGTATCAATTACAAAATATAACACAAGGATAATGACTGTGATTGCAGACATCAACAAACCTTGTTAAAAAGAGAATAAACAGTTTTCAGCAATTATCTCAAATATTTAGCAAGACAGACTGTAGCTAAGTCAAGTACAAAACATTTCTACTTGTATAGAAGCTAGTTTATAACTAAGATTTCAAACAGGCAAGTCAAAACATTGAGGTAGCTCTCAGGGGTGTTCCAACTTCCAAAGCAAGTATTTCCTCATGCATTTCACCTACCAATTTCTAAAATCTTTTTTTCTTCCATTTAATTGAAAAGCATAGAGCTAATTATGAGCAGGAGAGACCAATACGTAAAGTCAATTGACTAAGCAGAAATAAGAAATGAAAAAAATTCAGCAGGTCTTCAATGACTGTACTGCTAATTGATTCAGAAGAGTGCTTCACTGTCTCAAAGCAGCAGGATAGAAAAATCCATGTATGAAGTCTATGAGTATTAAGGGTACATGGGTAACTGCAATGGGTCAAAACATACATAAAGGAAAACAAAAGCTTTTGAAATATATGAAAAAAAACCCACATTTGACAAGAAAAGTAGTTTACACTAAACATACCAGGGAAACTTTATTCAGCACTTCTTCTTACAAGTTTCTCTGAAAACTTAACATTGCTGTACACAACTATGGAGTGCTACAGCTATAAGTTTAATTGCTTCATCCACAGACTGTAGCAGTCTAATGACACAGATGCTGAAGTCAGCACTTCTTGAAGTTCTAGAAGTTGCTTCTAGCCTGAATCATTCAATAATTCTACTGATAATATAGCCTAAAATTTACACTGAACTTCACTGTCCTTTTAGTCTACTTTCAAGCAGTAACAATTTCCCTAATATTTTGACAAGACAGCTGAATATTATCTGATAGAAAAAAAAAAAAGAAGTTACATATCAGCAAGGCATATGTTAAGTGGAAATTCCTAAGCCTCTGAAAGTACCAGAGAAACCTAGTTGACCCTACCACATTTCCCAGATTCCACTCAATCTACAGCTCTCAAGATGGAGCAACTAGCAATGTATCTAATCTAAAAAGATCACTCCTAACCATTGTCTAATGCTATGAAGTTGGAATTTCCTCTCCTGGAAGCTGGCGCTTGAAAGCCTGAATCTATTTAAATCAAGGAAAAATAAAAGCCATTCACACGACAGTCTGAAAGGCCATCAGCACATTCAGGCAGAATGGCACACTTCCATGCATTAGAACTTTGCACTTAACATATGTAGCTAGTCCTGAGTGCCTTGATTATTTTATCTCCTCACAAACTATGCATGTTCTAACTTAATTCCAACATAACATCGGCCGAAGGAGGGTACTGAGATCATAGAATCATAGAATCATAGAATAGATTGGGTTGGGAGATACTATACCTGCTTTGCCAATCTGAACTGCGAGCTTTGTAAGTTTGCCTTGGAGAACTGACTTTTCTTTCTTTGGCAAGTTTGCTTTTTTCTTGTCTTTCTCATCTCCATCCCCACCATCCTCACTTTTCAGTGGTTGCATTTCCATGGCTGCACCATCTTGGGCCTTAGCTAAAAGGTAAGAAAAAAATTAGCCATTGGGGAGTCCCCCCAGTCAGTGGTACTTAAAAAGCTTAGCACCAATACTGTGTACTCTTGTATCTGAGAGGCCATACTACACGTGAATGTTTAGAGAAGTGTACTGGGAGTAGGTGCTGGAATACAAAGTTCAGTTAAGCATTTTTTTGGGGGCAGATTCACTTATGGCATCCTTAGCATAAAAGCAATTTGGATCTAAGAATTCAATATGTATTTTCATAGGAAAGTCTATATTCATTACATACATGCTCAGAAAATAGAGACTTGCAAGAAAGGATCAAAGAACCTGTATTTACCTTTATTACGGTTTTCAACAGCTCCATCTTGCTTTTTACCTGTCGGAGAGAGGAACAGTTGTGTTTTAAATTGGCTGTGCAGAATTCATTTTAATGTCTATGTTTATATATAATGACTACTTTGGTGAAACAAGGAACTTCATTTAAAAAGAAAGTAAACCGTGCAAGTCAGCTCAGAGAAACAGCTAACATCAGTCTTCTGGACTTTCCTTTTCCCATACAAAACTGCTGCACTGGTAATCTACCATGGTTAAGTCTGCACAAATTACTGACACAGACACTTATTGCTTCAGAGGAAAGCTTTAAAAAGACTTGTTTACACATTTTTCTATGTAACATATTTGTTACAATAAAGTGATTCTGGTAGCCTCCATCTTCCTCTGCTCTTCCAGCACTTGCCACCAGTATCTGACTACTACTGTAAATGAACTGTAGGATCTCACTTCCAGAACCAGTGCTTTTTTGTACAACACTGTAGAAGTTATGGTAGTATAAAATATTTATAAATCTACAGCCAAGCTTAACAGAGGCATAGCACTGGATTACTGGATCTATGCTAACCCTATTTACACGCACACGAACATAATCTGTAAGTAAAATATCATACATCAGTGTAAGAATAGCTTTAGTTCATAATAAAATATCACTCCCACCTGTGTTCAGAAATGGAGTTCAACAAGAGATCATAAAGGACAGTAAAATAATGAAAGAGTTTAACAAGTGAACATTAAAGGTAACTGGAAGATCAGCACATACCTTATGTTGTTTGGGGGGGCTTGGCAAGTGACAAACTTTACTTTAAAGTAGAGAAAGCAAAGCTAATTGAGCAACTTAGAACAAAACCCAGAAATCTTCTGTAACATTGATAACTCAACAAATTTTGGCCCTAGGTTATGCAGACTGAAATTTACAAGAGTACTCAGGTAGAAGAAAATCAAGTTGTCAAGTATGTGTGGCATGACATTTAACACCTTCATTACACCAATACTGTAGACACACAGTCTGGTTCTATACATAAGATTTCCCCCCAAGCACCCTCACAACAGCCAAGGAAAAAGAAACAGCATGTTCATTTTCTCCAGAAGATGTCACTTCAGACTTTAAAAGAACTTGTCATTGTTTCCTAATTTAGTATTTTTTCCTTCCTAGGTGCCCTCTCTCTCTTACAAGAGCAAAGTTCTACACTTGAGTTACTTGCAACTCCTGGTTCGTACATTATCTCCTTGTACATACATTTGCTTTCACTCTGCACCAAGCCATACACAGCCAACTAAATATAGTCTCTTTAATCTCCTTAACATTCACAGAGGCGCTAATTTAGTTTAACCTGAGTTTTACCAAGGAGAATCTTATTATGCACCTAACTTAAGGGAAAGAGGAAGCTGTCTATCTCGGGAGACAAAAAAAACCCACCTGCAAGCGTTGAAGCCCTAGGATACACCAAAACACCACTTGTCAATGAGACTTCTGCTTATAGAATATTAAACACTGACAGAATATTAATAAAAACTATAATCCTCTCCATACGTGACATAGCAGCCGGTACTGTCATTTGCTTTGTCCCCTCTGTAAAGGGGAAGAGCAAAGGATGGCAACTGTTCCACACTAATCCCTGGAAGTGTTGCATGTCCTCACTATCATGCTTGAAGCTCTTTTAGAATTTCAATTCTTCTTGTAACCATTTTCTTCTAAACCATTCTTTTGAAGAAATTTACTACATTTTTTTCAAGTTTCTGGAATGATCAGAACTGTAAAGTATTTGCATGTTAGGACAAGACAAAAAGAGTTCAATCCCAATTCTTGCACAGAGCACACACTTCAACAATTGACTCTTTAGTTTGAAGACCCTTGAGATTCCTAATCAGATTTCTGTATAATTTCCATTATTGTTCCATATTCCTTTGGTGAAAAAATATATTTTGATTTATATTTATTTTTTTTTGTTCTGCTGTCAAGAACCCTCAGACTCAGTCCCATCTAGCAGACTTCATAGCAGTTTCTTGAAGGATTTTTACTGTGGTAAAGCTCAGTCCTGAACATGCCTTGTAAGAGCTAGTATCAAAACACTACTGCTTAAGATTTCCAAGCTTTGATTCTAAGGGTAAAGGCTACAGCTCAGATAAAGTGATCTGTAATAAGGAAGACAGCCCATTCCACTTTTCACAGAAGGGCTCCAAAATACACTCAATTACAAGCCCTTCATCCCTCCAAAAATAAAGATTAAAGAAAAGTGCCACCAGGGATTTGTCTTCTGTATATCTCTGAGCATTCAAAACTTCAGCTCTGGAAGAAAAGGAGTACCAGGAGAAGCCATCTGCTCATCTTTTATTAAAATCAGTCTCATATATGCTTAAATTATCCACAAATTCAGCAGTATCAAAGATATGTTTTTCCCTTCAAGTGTCACAGAAGAATGCCCTAAAAGGGGCATTTTCTATCTGTCAAATGCAGAACTAGATACTTACTAGGTTGGATTATATAAATTTTTTTGCCATAAACAAATATTCGTTATTAAACATGAATGTACTTGGAAGTTACAGAAAATGACAGTTTAACTGTTTATAAATAGTATGGCTGGTTAGGAGTTGTGAACTTTCCAAACTCTATTTGATCAATAAGATTTGAAGTTTAATTAAAATCACCATGAAAAGAGTTAGTAGTAGTGATGCACTCTCTGGTCACTGGACCTGAGTTGTTTTTTTTTTCCTGTGAAACCTATGGAAAGTATGAATTTTAAAAAATGATTTCTGGGTACAGCTAACTAAGAAAGTTTTTATCCAGTAACATTCAAGAGTTCACCCCTCCTTCCCCAGGGATTGAGATTATTATGCCTACTTTTCTTGTCTTTCTTCTCTTTTTCCTTCTCCTTCTCCTCTTCATCTCCTCCAGCCCCAAGTAAGGTAAAGATGATTCCAGTCTGAGAGTTAACACCTACAGCAGTAACCACCATTCTTCCAGAGCCTTCCATCACATGTGTACCTGAAAGATTAAATCAGGTTTTCCACCATGACTTCAGCAGTTATATGGCAGAGCACGTAAGCACTTTAAGGAAATAAGTATTCAAACTTCACATCAACAAAGGGAAGACATGTATATACATCACTGTGCTCCTCTAAAGCTTTAATTGCCAAAGCTATCTGAAAAGGAAAACCCTAAGTAGCTACACAGTTTTAAAGGTCTGCTCCCTCCCACAGTTTTGTAGCATTGGTTTTGGATACTTTTTAGAGACAACAAGGTACAGTTTTTTAAATTTTAAACAACCAGTTTACCCAAGAAAAAACACACTTTCTTCAAGCATTGTCATATGCTACACACCTGACAGCAGCATAGGATCTCTGTCCAGCGATTTCTTAACATGATCTGATTCTCCAGTCAGTGAGCTTTCATCAATTTTGAGGTCATTTCCTTGAATGAGTACACCATCAGCTGGTAAAAGGTCACCTACAAGAGATCACTAGGTATGTTGACTGCTCTTCCATTTTTAAAATTAAAAGAAAGTTCAACTTTAAAAATGTTTACCATATTTCACTTGTGCAATATCTCCAACAATTATGTCAGCTACTGGTATTTGGATGACTTGACCACCTCTGATGACTGTGAATTTCTGTTCTTGTTCAATACGGCTCTGCAATCCCCGAAATTGTTTCTCCTTACTCCAGTCATTGAAAGCTGTTACTAGTACCACACAAACTACAGATAGGAGGATTGCTGCTCCTTCAATCCAACCTGCTTCAGATTCCTCCTCTTCTTCACCAACATTTACTGATCCACATACTGCAGAAAACAGATTTAAGAAAGTCCACATAGGTAGCTATTCCAACAATAAAAAAAAATTGCCAAAACAAAGAAACTACTAATAGTTGCTAAACATTTTCTGTGCTGGTCTTCTTTGCAATTTTACCTTTATTTTCCATAAGGGTAACGCATAAAGAAGCTAAATAACCTGAAAACTAGAGCAACTTAAAGAATTTAAGCCACCCCACTTATCTGAACACAAAAGAAGTTAATATAGAAAGTTACCTCTCCTTATTATCTTGTTAAATGGTGGCATAAGAATGCCATACTAGTTAATCAGCTTTTGCTTTCTTAACATATCCCACTTTACCTTTGTCTTAACAAGTCAGATATCATTGCAAAAATTCAGTTCAGTGAAGGCCCAATCCCTTTATTTTCTGTCTAGAAGCATAAATATATCTTCATTTCTTAAATTAGAAAGTTACCAGTGTCATATTGCAAATCAAGGAAAATTTAAGACTTGCTGACTCCTCAGAGAAAGCCCATGACTGCAAATTATAAATTCCTTAAATATTTGAGGCAAAGCTAAAAAAAAACCCACTTGCACAGAAACATTGCTGGATTTAAGAAAAGTCCTTGCTCCTGCTGCTTGCAATTTACCTCTGGCATTATTCTGGTCAGAATGATACCAGATCATGATCAGGGAAATCTCACGTTGCCCTTTTAAGGCAAGCAAGAGTTTTAGTAGTATGCTCTCAAATAAGGAACAATAAAGCTGCTTTTCCATTGACTTACTGTCTCCCATCAGATTTACAGTACGGGCACATTGGACTAGGAAAGTCAGTAGTATAATAAAGTTGGCACCTACTTTAAAAAAAAAATTTACTTACATGATTCATTTCCTCCTGGAGGTTGGTAAAAAGAAAGGCCCAAGGATACTACAGCTGCAATTTCTAATATAATTAATGTAACGTCCTGTAGTGCTTCCCATACTAACTGAAGAAATGTTTTTGGCTTTTTAGGAGGTATAAAGTTCTTCCCAAAAACTGCTTCTCTCCTTTCTATGTCTGCCGGATTTCCACTTAAACCTATTTAACAATAAGACCAAGTTAGTTGACACTTGTATGCATTTCTCCCTCACATTAGAAGTGACTGATGTTTCCCATTCATGGAATCAAGTCCCACTCCCTATTTCAGTAACAATACCAAAAAGCCATGTCTCAAATATAATTATTTAAGTATTACCCTTAAGTCAGTCACTTTTAAAAACCAGCTATATTTTATAATTCTCACCTTGCCAAAATAAAGTTGATGGTCTACCTGCTTAGTATGTCACTTAATATGACATAGTTACCAAGTAATAGTAACACATATACCTTTGTTCAAAGCAAAAAAGTTTACAAGACAAGATCATTAGTAGTTATAACTACTGAGACTGAGTAGCACCATAAAGCTTTAGCAAGACCACAGCCTGTGAAGGCAGCACTGTTTCCCACTGCAGGGATTTTGTATTAAGAGAAAACATCCTAGCATCCTAAAATTAATGTAACCTTTATAATCACATATTATAATAATATACCACTATATTTGTGTATTATTTATTATATAAAATAATATTAAAAGTTGTTGAAGCTCTCTAGTCATCACATTGAAAGAGGTAACCACTTTATGATGCTATTTCAACCTGGACAAGTTTTTTGCTCTTCTGAAGTTTCACATTTTATCTTCTCTCCCATAGAGAGAGCCCATATTTACCACTGTGCAGGGTTTGTCACCTCAGTTTTGTACCTATCTTTTTTCTTATATGGCATACTTCCTTGAGTCCTCTTCTATCTCAATTCTTGTACCAACCCTAAGGGACACTAGCAGACAAGAGTGAGGGGCTTTCACTAAAGGGTACTGCATGCTGAGACCTTAAAAATAAAGGAATACCAAGTATATTAGTATATTCAGTGCAAGGTCATGCACTCAAGGTCTTCTGTAAGTATCCCTCCTGTTTCCTCCTGTAACAGTTTCCAGTTGCCTCACTCACCATTCAGATTGAAGCCACTAGCATATTTTTCAAAGCAAAATGGTCGAACATCCAGGCATGCTTTTCAGAGCAAAGATCTGGATACTTCAACCGTATTGCCCTCAAGGTTATGATCAGTACCTGCCTAAAGACAACTATTATCTTACAAACAATTTTTTTAATAGTTAACCCAACTGATTATTGATAAAGGCATTGCAAATGTGCTAGGCAATCAATAAGAACAGTAGCCACTGCAACTGGCTTTCATAGTAAGTGGGGTACTTAACACCTGTAATGGACATTTCCTAGAATCATCACATGATATTTCAAGACATTTCAAGACATCAAAAGATATTTCAAGGAGTGGGATTCAATGATCAATGATCCTGGGTTCCTTCTAACTCAGTATATTCTGTGATTCTGTGAAGACACCTTGAAGAGACTACTGAATTGCAAAGCTCACTTTTAAAAGCTAACAACTGCTATGTAATCACTGAATTGAAAAGCAAAAATATTAATGTGTAGATCTTTTCAAAAGTGAAACGAATTAATCATACTCTTTGCATGTATAATACATATTAGATTTATTTTAACACTCTTAGGTTCACCTTGCATTCATGCCTTTGAAGGTTTAATAGAAAGGAGCAATTGTACTCATCAGCCACTCAGCACTACACCTCTTGCAGTTCAAGGTTTAAGGTGCTTACTTTCACTCTCAGCTAAAAGAGCAGCACAAGGCTATTTTGAAAATCAAGCTATACATTACAAGATCTACAGAAACTCAGGACAGCCTGGCCATTCCAAAAGGCTGGGCCATATTGTGATTTTGCAATAGATATCACTTCTCTATTCCTTTCAACACAGAATATTATTTACATAGTGTCAGCAGCATCACTTTCCTCCTCCCTTTGCAGGGTACCACAGTGTACAACATCAGAAATACAGCATTGGTCTATGAAGAATGAAAAGTACATCTCAACAAGGCCATATAATGTCTAGCTACGATCAGAACCACTTCGGGAATATTAGTAAATAAGTCTGGCAAAGACAAAAACCATTTGTAATTTTAGTATACACCATAATACACCATGCATCATTAATGAAACACACAGCTGGTAATTTCAAAATTAACACTCTACAGTCCTGAGTTCAAAATTACTGCCATTATATTGTTCATTATCTGTCTTAACTACGGTAATGTATGCTATTTGACGTCAATGTAAAAAATACTAGGAAAGGGACTAGTTAATACACAATATTCATATACAGTTTTTATTAGAAATCTAGAAGTTATTAGACAATCAAAGCTATGTAGACCTGTGGAAATACTGATGATGGTTTATCTGTCCAGAATATAAGATGGACTTTTGCCATTAAAGACATGTCAAACATTCATTTTGCACATTAGTATACATGTAAGCATTAAATTCTGCTCAGTGTCTTTTTTTTTAGGTAATACTGGTAAAGGATTGCTCCCATTTCTCATTTCAAATCATATCGGTCTGATCCAAATTTTGTCTGAAAACAGATATTGCCTTACATTGTCAACAACGGCACAGCAAGAAATAAAACAAGATGAACTCAACCACTATGTAGCACATCAGAACTACCTGTATTTTTCCTGTGAAGCCACTAGTAATTGTGTAGTGGTCAATGTTTCATATCATAAAGAAAGCACATGATTAGGAAGAAGCGTCATAGGGCCTTGCAGGTGTAGACATGAGATTACAGAGAGTTAGAATATTAGTTACAACTATGTGTAACACTATTGTAATACGTAGCAGTTTTCCACACAGATCTTGCCTAGATTTTTTTCCATTAGAAATGTCTCCCTTTCTATACTTACAACTTGAATTTGACAAAGCGGAGACCTAGTTCTACCTTTACAAGACCTCTCCAGTACTCTTCCTGAGAAATTTATAGCAGTTTACCTTGACAGAGAGGCTGGTTCTCTAAAGATTCATGCAGTGATTCAGAGTCAAAATGACACCTCTGTAGAGGACACTGCTCTAACTCATCTTAGTTAACCTTTTCTGAGCTAATTAACATGTTCAACTGTTGAGGCCTCGGTGTGTTTATGAGCTTCTTGCACACTTAAAAGATGGTGCCCTTTTAAGTCAGTTGTATTTAACTGATTGTAGCATACATCTAAATGTCAAATCCTTTTGAAAGGGAAAGGCCTTGATCACACAGTCCTCGATACCGCACAATCAATCTGCAGGAAAGGGTATCTAACCCTTTCTAGTTTTAGTATGCTGACACTCATCATTCCCATGTGTTAACTTGTTTGTTACATTAAGAGACAACGCGAAACCTGCAGTTTTCGAGGTATTTGGTGCTTAGTGCATCATGACTATCTAAAATTGTATGCCCCCCTAGTAATAATGGGCCTTAAACCTTCCACATCACTGTAAAACAGGATTCAACTCTCAGTTAAACTCCTGATTGTAGAAAACTATATCCTCTTCCACTGAGAAAGGGAACTGCCTTTCAATACTATGCAGCAGGTCAACAGGGTAACAGGACACTACTCGTCCTATCTAACGTGCTACACTGCTTGTACACTGCAGTGCATCACACACATGCGCTACTACTCTACAACTCCATTGATGCCAAGGAACAGAATTTTGCACTCCTTACTTTTTACAAACTTCCTCATCCTGAAACTGGTCTACTCCCATTCACTAGTAGGTCAGCCATGTCAGCTGGCTACTTTCAGTTTGGTAAGAAAAACCCAGTTCATGTACTGATAGAGTTTCAGGAGTCTGGAAATCTGAGTTTAGAAGCAGATCAAGACAAAACATGCTAAATGCAAATGTACCCAGAGGTACCTTACGGCATTAGTAGGCTGTTCTTGGTCCAAGGAGACAAATCTTTCCATAGCATTTCTGAAGAACAGAAAGCAACGGCTCTCCAGGATTAAGACAGCAGGTATTTTACTGCCACCAACATGACAACATATTGGTTAAAAGCTGTGTGAGTGCTTAAATGCAGAGACAGTACAATCTGCCGACATCTTGATTTTGGTAATTCTCAATCACTCCCAACAGCAGGACTTCACAATAAGTTTCAGTTACTTTTAAGTACTTTTCTCTATGTACAGTTTACTATAGGTACTACAGTTTAGTGTAAGTACTATAGTTTAAATATTTTATGAAGCGTGACTTGCATCTTCCACAAGCTGACACTTGGAGCTTTCATTTACATTGGATGAAAGTAGTAAGAGATGGTCAGGTCCTTAAGGAAAACTTCTGGAAGGTTCTCAGGAAGGAGACTCGATAAATTTATTTATTTATTCACATTTGTACAGTCTGTCTTGGAGTAGTAACTCTAGAGAGCAAAAGCATCAGGTAGCCACACAACAGAGTGTCACTTCAGTCAAACATGGCAAAGACTTTAAAGATGCTTATTCCTAGAGAATAAGATTGTGTAATCACTTTGTAAACCTTCGACTAAGAGTGACAGTACATGTTAAAAGCTTAAAGCTGTATTGATAGTTATTCTGGATGGCTCGAATAAAATTTACAGAAATATAGCAGATTAAAAATTAGATCCTGCTATTAAGAACTCAGTGTAGCACAAATAGAAAACAGATGCCACCAGTTTTAAAAGCTGTTGCAATAGGGAATGCAAGAACTAGGTAGCAACACAGAAGCATTAATAAGCCCTGCATTAGACTATTAAAACCCTGGCCTCTACAACAGCATGATCTGAATTGTGAATTATAGGTCATATGGACTATTCACAAAATTTATGCTTTCACAGTAAGTTGAATATTGCTATATTGCATTGCTATTTCGTATGTGGATGCCTACACCAATGAACTTTGTTGCAAAGTGCAACTTCACGACTAATACAGCATCTCACACGCATTTAGACCAACCAAAAAACTTACTTATTACTGAGGAATATCTCTGCCTTAGAGGAATAAGAAGCAATATTTTCTTATGGTAACTAAAATACTTTTATAAACTTGGTTCTATTAAAAAAAGTAGTTTGCCGACTAAGGTTTTTCCTAAATAGAGCTTCCTCAATAACAGTGTTAAAATTGGCCTACCTTCATTTGGTGAAGTTTTCAACTTTGTGCAGATGCCATGTACATCTCCATAGCATTCCTGTATTTTATGCAGTGCATCTGCAGCTCGAAGTTCCATAAGAGAACGGAGCTCTGCAAGAGTAACTCCAAAATCTCCATGATTAGCTTCTTTTACAGAATTTTTTACGCCACTATATGCAACCGAGTTGTTTGCCATGTCACCCATGATGCATGCAGTCTTTAGTGCAGACGGTTTCCAGCGAGGAACAAGATTTCAACTTAAAATATTTCCAAAAGGAAAATATATCCTTTGGGTATTAAGACAGTCAGGAGAGCAGACACATCACCCAAGCAAGAGACCCCGTCAGGAGAGATCTTTGAGGTTGTCCCATGGCGCGTTCTGTTCCCCAAAACCAAAAGGCAGGTACAATCTAGGGAAAGAATAAATACACATTCAGTTATATAACAGCTATACTGAAATACGCAAGGCAACCCTACTCTTTGTATTGAGGTTACAGAACAAATTTCTTTATTTCCTATAATAGTTATAGTTTTCATTCAGCTGATAAGAGTGACAAAGTATAAAATGGACGTTTCTCATCCCAAAACAACCTTGCACTATTTTATTTCCTTAAACCATTAACTTCTTAGAACAACTGTTTTCTTTAGGACTTGCATTTTCCTTGGTATGTCCATATGGTCCATCATCAAGAGGAAACCTTTAAAAACACCTAAAATTAAACCTGTTTCCAAGGAAATAGAATTTGCAGCATCCACAACTGATGTCACATAGGGTAAGAATATACTCAAATTAAAAATCCCCAGTTTTCAATGAGACTTTCACCTCACAGTTTGTGAAGAACAAGCTTTTTTGTGTTTCCATTAATTCATTTGTGCAAACCTCAAGAAGAACAATTTCAACACTAAGCTAGCCCACACAGTACTCTTGTATTATAAGTAGGATTAAATCTTCAGGCAGACCAAGGTCTTAACACATTTTCACGTCCGGACAGTTTTAGCCTTGCTCCAGCCCATTTCATCCCAACTCAAGCCTCCCACAGTATCTGCATTTAATTCTTTGAACAGAGGAGAAAACTGCACAATACCTATCACCTTCCTACAGAAGGGATAAGGAGACTGAGAGCAGCTCTTCTGTCTGATTATCAATACACTGTAGCTGAGAAATTAGAGTAGATGTTAAATTTGCACAAGCATTCTATATATAATTCCCGCTCAGCTGACACATCTTGCATGTTCACGTGTATCTACACAACAGTACAGTGGTACAGTGCAAACACAAACTCTTCATGCCTACATAAAGATCTGCTGTGTGCCAAAGACAGACGTCTGATTGTGTAAGTCAGTTTTATCGACATAATGGAGCACATGTAACAATATGTTCCCCTGCAAAACATTATGAGTGCCAGGCTCAGACGAACAATAACTCAGACACTTCCAGGTCATCAAGACCCTCAGGTGTCATATGCCGAGCAAGGGAAATAGTTACCACGGACTGCATCACTTTACAAAGGCAAAGAGTCGAACAAAAAATTCCTAGCTATTGCCCTGCCAGATAAAGGAACTGTTCAGCTGAACCACTGTGTCTATGTTAAATCCAGGTATAAGCACCTAATTACCTGAAATTTAAGGCCTTGGTTCCAGGAAAGACTCAGATCTCTGCTCTGGAAACAACCAGTTTCAGCTATAGTAAATCTACCTTATAAAGTACCATGCCACAGTACTTCATTTGCGCTGAGGACAACCAGTGATGCTGAAAGACCCTGAACTGCCGTCCTCCGACCACAAGTGACAGTCTCATCTCCAGCAGCACTACAACTGCTCTACTCTTCCTATCACAGGAGATTCTGAGAAAAACATTGTCTATGGTTGTTTTCTGGAGAGTGACAAAAAGGATAAAAGCAACCCCTCTTAATATGCAAAAAACTTCAACATCCCATAACATAAAGTATTTAATTTAAAAATTAATTTTAAATCTTAATTGTTTTCTCTGTTAATTGCAAAAAAAATATTACAACAGTTGAAGACTCCATGATGATGATGTTAACCTGCACGCTAGGATATAGTTTTGATTAATACATAGCTGACTCTAATATGTCCTGTTAAGAGCATCCTGCAAGTGAAGAAATTTACGCAAATCATGTATGAAAGATTTTTCTTTAAAAGATGCACCACATTGTTATCTACTGCCCAAAAGTTGGATGCTGTTGGTCAGCTGGTAGCCTAGGAGGATTTATCAGCTGGCATCTGATCATAAGCTATGACAGTATAACAAGAAGCAGATCAGGCAAATGAGTCTGTATAGCTATGGAGAAGATGCTGCAGATGCTAATAAGGCATAAATAGACCAAGCAGAATGCCCCACAACCAATTACATCAAATTTGATTCAACTTTAATTAAGAAAAGCTCTGTTCAAGCCTCTAGCAGGAGCCCTGCACTAGATGCCCAAATACACCCAAATCCAAGAGATGAGGATAGGAAAAGATACAGTTCTAGTCACTGCTCACTTGTCATCAAAAAGTTCTGAGATTTATTCCCTCACTCTCTTCTCTGTATGTATATTGAGTGGGCAAGACTTGCTTTCATATGCAAGTAAACTTAAGAGCAATAACACTGCCTAATCATAACTCAGAATGCTTTGCACTCCAGTTTCTAGCCTCTCTATGCATCTAAATCCATTTTCATTAATAATAGTACAGCGATTAGCTATTACTAAGTTTATACTTAAAGGGGTTCTCATGTGTTTCAAAGCACCTCAGTAGCATCCTAACATACCGATGGACCCTTAAGGTTCACAAATTCAGCAAGCTTACATCAACACCCCCAAAAACAGCGCAGTTCCGCAGGTCAGCACTAGCACTGTTACGGATTATTTGGCACATCCATGTTAGGAAAGAATTGTGGAAAATTGAGAAGAACAGCATGAAGACTCTTCAAATTCTGAATACTGAGCAAGAGCAGTTTTGCTCCAAATCATAAAAGTTGTTTAAACATTATCAGATGTTACATGAAATAATTCCAGAAGAAATCTGCTTCAGTAGCCCACTTTTGCCAAGCCTTTCAACAGACAGCACAATAGCTTCTCGTCACACAGGTACTTAGTTTAACATGCATTTTTTCTGTAGGAAAGAGCAAAGAAACTTTATTCTAAAAATATTCTTAATGCAGTTCGATTTAAAACCTTGCAACATCCAATCACTTCCTGTGAAGCAGCTTTTAACAGTACACTTTTGTAACATTAGTGGTGATACATAATGAAATTATTACAGTGAAATTCAAGTATCATAAAAGAGAGCATTTTTTTTAAGCTACATAGATCATCTAATAGCATTTACCTTATCAACTAATGAAATACTTTATTTGTTTTGATTACTGTTCCAGTTCTCAATTCTTGCATCAACTATTTGAAATACATTATTTGAGTAGCATGAGCTCTGGAGCACTATAGTTTAAAGCAATTCACCTCTTAAATTCCAATTTGCTAATATCTCAAATTTTAAATTCAAAGAACAATTATCAAGTTAAAAGTCATTTAGCTGAAGTTCCAGCCTAATTAAAGTTTAATTCAGTTGAAATTATGTGTTAGTGTCCAGCTTTAACAAGCTGCACACAGGATGATTTAGAGGAGTCTTTCATTAGACACATCAACTTTTGGATAATCCTTTGTCTATATGCCCCTGGTGGTGCAGTGGCTAAACCGCAGCGCTGTCAATGCTGAGATCCGGGTTCGATTCCCGGTTAGGACACTCCTCGGGCAGATGGAGCTCGTTAGCCCTGTAAGGCAATCCATCTACGTCCTGAGGACCTCGCTGCCACCGTCCAAGCGTGCTTGGCCCCGGCAGATGAACCTCAGGATTAAAGGGTGGGCTCAGTTCCACACACACTGTGTCTCACCAAAAAAATCCAATGCGCGGGCTGGAAGGTGTAAAGACCTTCCCCGGTTCTTCGTTCGCGAAGAGACTGGCCATTATATCACTGAGACAAGGAACAACTTTAAAGCTATTGTCTGTCACACTCAAGTGACTAAAAAACGAGCTGTAGAGGCACCTTTGAGTAGGAGCACCTACTCTCATAGGCAGGATTCGGATACTTATGCAAGCCTCTCAGAAAAGACCCTGCTGCTCTAAGGCTGTAACAACTTCATGACATATGTCACTGCAGTTGCTTATGAGGAATACTGCAGCTTAACCTTCTTACCCAAATCAAATTAATATTTATTGCGGAGTGTGCTTTGTTACCAGACAAAGATAATTCAAAACCATAACCCATGAAACAACGGTTAGATAATTTTGTCAGGTTTAGAAGTTTGACAACCTTGTAAGCCTCTGTAGTTGGACTGGAGAAAGGACAAGCTCTAAACAGAAGTCTATGTGTAGAGACGCTTACCAAAGCATGAAGAAACTATCGATTACAATTCTGTTTAGTTCCACTGTGTTGATCAAGCTAGAAGCTGCAACATGTTTCCCAAAGTGTTCCTGTAATGACACTTTATCCATAGACTCACACTAACACTGCCCCAAAAAGCAGCTACCATCAAGACAGTCTTGAACATTAATTAGGCTTCAAAGATGAGTCCTACACAGATGAAAGTATTTAGTAATTAGTGATTTAGTATTTAGTAGTTCCCTGTATTTGAAAGAAAGATATGTGTTTTTCAGTCATTAAAATCAAGGCTGCCTTGAAGAGATAGTTTGCAGCAGCCATCCACTCACAAGTGTAAACAGTAGAGTTTAAGAGTGGTACAATTACTATTGCCCAGATGCACAGGACCTAGCATACCTTAGACCCCTATCCAAGCCTTTCCTATAAATTTACATGTAATACTTCAAACTACAGCAAATGCAATTTTCTTAATCAATATTAAAACAAAGCAAACTCATACCTCAAGAGTCAAAGCTTAGGCAATATAGATCTTGTGTAATTTAATTTAATTTATACACCTGCTTGAACACCATGCATTCAGATATTAAGCATTAGCTGGTACTAGCATTTGACCCTCAACAACACATTAAAAAAAGCTGGGCACTGTAATATAGGAAAGGGCTTGCAAAGTGATTATCTCAGGAAAGCCTTTGTTTAATCTAATTAGTTCAATGAGTACCAGACAGATCTGCATACCAAAAGGCTGCTGTGATAAAAACTGTCCCATATGTTTCAGTTGTCATGCCTTTTAACCTGTTTCAAAATGCAGCTTTTAAGATACCAAAAGTATATAATATGCCATTGCATACTTGAGTGTGGGTATGCTCCACGTAACAGTATGGGTGAGGGAAGAAAGGGAAGGTGAAGAAGTTGTCTGGAACATTATTATTATTAATGGAAAGTAATTGTAACTGTGAAAGTAACCTGGGAATCCAACTGAAAATGACTGATGTCTTCTGCTCTAGAGGGTCTTAATGTAAGTGACACACCCTCATACTTGACAGGCTGCAGAAACTGTTTCATGTCTGTTTCACAAGAAATATAAATGAATGCTAATGAAACAAAACACTAATACAGAACAGTATGCATTTATAGGTCACTATCCTGTAAGTTAAAATGTGCCTGACCAAATAACTAGGAGTTAAATCATTTCAGTGGCATGCTGTTGTTTTAGTGCAAGCATCTCAGACAGCCTGGCTTATGAAGAGACGGGTAAAAGTAGATCGAAATGCTAAGAGGGAGAGGGCACAAACAGAACGTTTAACATATCTTCAGTCTTAAATGTGCCCAATGTGTTGTAATGACAAGTTTCCCTTATTACAGCGTATGTGTTATAAACGGTAAATTTATCAAAGGTCATGACTTTTGCTTAGTTTTCAAAGAGAAATGTGATTTCATTCTGAAGCTTAATCTCTTGGGAAGCAAATGTACTTACCTATCTGAAATAAAATCTGGCCTAGATTCTCCAGTGGATGGATGTAAACACTGGTATTGTTCCTGCAGGGAGGTTGGACCACGTGACCTTTAAAGGTCCCCTGCAACCTAAAATACTCTGTGATTTATGGCACTTACGGATTGCTGCTGCCTACTGTGATTGAGACTTGTAGTAGCAGTTTCATCCAGTGGCGGTTTCCTGGCTTTAAGACCCCAAATTTATTTCTTATTGAAATGATGGCTAACAAATTAGGTCTTCAGTAGCCTGAAGTCAGTTGGTAGTAGTGTAAATTAGTAGTGTTTCCCCACAGTTTTCTGCATAATTTCCCTCCTATTTTGGTACTAGCAAGAAAAAAAAATCATTTAAGTATTGAAAGTGAGTTATTATGGTATGAAGAAAATGATCTCCTCTTATGAAGCAGCTTACTCCACAGCCTCTGCAAGGAGCCCAGCAAGCAAGCAGACACTGTGTCATGCCATCAGCTAGCTTCACAGGTCCGTACTGCCCTGCCTTGTCCAAGCCATGGCCTTTCCACACTTACAGTACAACTCCAGATGAATGGCAGCTGGATTAAGAAACAAGATCAGAACATGCTGTACAGAATACTCTGAGTTGGAAAACTATTTTATCAAAAGCTTAAACTAATCATTAGCTTTCTGAGTTAACTAAATAGATATTACTGATCCAATGACAGACTGACTGATCCAACAAGAAGGGCTTCAGAAAAACCTATGAACGCTTTGAAGGAACATCAGACTTTGAGACATAATGGAAAACCCAAGAGGACAAAACTGATATGATCATTACAGAAAGCACTGAGTGTCCCATCTTTTGAAATACTAGGCTTTCAGTGCCTCCTATTTTATATTACAACGCTGAGTTGTCCATAGGAAGCCAAACATTTCAAGATACAAAATCATGCAAAAGAGCTAAGTTTTTAACTACTCGAAACACTTTTCTGGAAACTGGAATTACTTATTCCAGACATCCATTAACAGAGCCATGTCTTGAAGGGTCTCCATGGTCCACAGCTCTGATCAACACTCAGGCAGCTTCTCCTTTCTCCACCCACCAGCCCTGGAGCTTCCTTTTACTAGGCTCATCTACTTTTTGCTCCGTGATGACATCAAACTAAACTAAGGCTAAATTTGACAGGACTGCTTGCAATACCAGGTTATTCCAAGCTAAAGCTATAATCCCAGGGGAAAAAAAGTTTAAACCTCTAGATAGGACCCTGTCCCATCCAGCATCATTTTGAACATGTTCAAGTACCTAAAATGCATTTACTGATGCAAATGCTGGTGTGTCAGCTATCTCAGCTAACTTGAGGTGAGTAGACCTGCCAAAATTTAGACTAAGGCAGCTGACAGTTGAAGGCAAATCTGCTGGTGTTTAAAGTGAAAAAAAGTGTTTTCCCAACGCCCATTGATATTTTCTGTTACGTCAGATCCACTGTGCCCTAAATAAGATGACTATTTAAAGTCTCTTAATCCTGCAGTTTGGGATAAAAATTCTTATTTAGAATAATTATGCTGTTTAATACATAAGCTTATAAGTGTTTTTTTTTTTTTTTTTTTAACTATGCAGTAAATCATTTATTGACAAATATTCACATTAATAAATTTAGGAAAAACTTACAACACTTTAAATATTTATCAAAACCATTTTGGCAAAAATGACAAGACAAAAAGCTGAACTTTAAAAAAAAAAAAAAAGGATGGTAGGATGGTAGCATAGCAAACTACTTACTAAAATTATCCATCATGAGACTACAACAGAGTTTACTGGCGTTCCCAAAACTGCAAGATGTGTTGTGGTCACACAACCTGACAGGTGTTATGTTAAACGAGGCATACAACATTATTATACACAACTAAGTTACAAGATAAAGTGAGATGGCACCAAATTTCATCCAACAGCGATGGAACTGGATTCCTGGATTTCAGTTGCTCGTTGCATTTAAAGCTTAGTACGTGCCTGTAAGCAATGCATTCAGCTGGTCAGTTCTGACAATAATTATGACTCAGAGCAAAACAGCAGCTGACTTCATCAGTTATTACTACAGGTCTTGAGAAATCGTACTTTCTCTTACTTGAGAAACCTTACTTGTCTTGAGAAATCTTTTCACCTTATTTCACAAAGGCTCTAATTTTTGCTACTTCTTCTTAACCTTGCTTCCAATACCTTTTCAGCTAAATTGCATATAGCACTTCATCCAGAACTAGACATTTACCATTTCCCCCTGATTTGAACACTTCCCCTCTCTTTCTTCCAGAAAATATTCTTTTATGCTAATATCCATTTAAGCAGAGCGGTATGCTTTTGACTGTGACCATTCCTCCTGATATCAAAGAGGTGCCAAAAGCTCCCCAGAGTTATGAGCCTTCAAGCAAAGGGTAAAAGTCCATCCCTATCTGATTCTTGTATTGAAAAAATTTCAAGAGAAGTTTAAAAGTAGTCTGAATTTAGAAGTAGTCTTTAACTACTACGAAATATTTATACTTATGAGATTAGGCCTAATTACTTCCATAAAGTCACTCTGAACATGACAAATTCCTTTCTATTAGGGCAGTAAAATTAACTTAGGTAAGTGTTAAGATTTTTCTTGCTACTTTGCACTAGTTTACTGCTATATAGAAACAGTACCACGAAATATCTTATATGCTCATTGAACTGTAAACAGATGGCATAGAAATAGTGTGGTAAAGGATCCCCTTATGATCCTCAAAATGAACATCCCCACCAAGCAATGGTTTGGAATGTAAAAAAAATAAAAAAAGTCAGCTTTGGTCACCTATCTCAATGAGCACATCCTGTGATGCTACGCTGGATGTCTGTTTTGTCCTCTTGTGGCCAAAGGTTAAGAAACTTCCCTCTTGGCATGTAACAAGTCAGTTTAAGAACCTTTATATTCCTATTTTTCACAAGCCTTCTAGAAATAAAAGAACACAATTTATACTTATCCTCAAACCCTTAAAAAGCCTTACTTCTTGAAAAATCTGTATTTTGAAAACTATGCTAGTTTTCCCTGCATGTCATTAATCCCTGCCTACAATAAATACACCAAGTAAACTGGTTAAAGAACCATTCTGAGAAAACTCCTTTCAAAAACAGTAGTTATGTTTGCCATTTTCTATTCATAAGGAACCAGAGGGATTTCGATTCAAATATCATAACTACTCTACACTTCAGTAGCACTTTCAGAACTACTGCACAAGTTTGCTGTTCCTGCTGGTGGTGGCAAGGGGTTCAGGTGTTCTTTTTTGTTTGTGGGGTTTTTGTTTGGTTGGGTTTTTTTACCTCACTGTTTTAATTTGAAAACCACTGCATAGCTTTGCAGAAACACAAGTGTGGAATTCCTTGCAAAATTTTCATTATGATCACACTGGTCCTCCCTTTAGCTCTTTTTGGTAAATTTTGAGACACGAGCACACTAATCTGTTCTACTCAGCCTTCTCTCCCATACAGTATAAGAAGCATCTTCAATAGGTTGCACCTCGTAGTATTATCTGATATGTTTTGCCATTTAGTGAGGTTACAAAGGGCTTTTCCCTTCAGGCACATCTCCAGTTTCAAAACTGGTCCTTCCTAATGATTATACTTTTTGATCTTTCTGAAGTCTGACACTCACTTAAAAACTAAGTTGCCATGCTCCCTGAACTGTCACACACTTTTAGCTACTCCAAACTTCCTCATTTATGCAGGGTTGTTTTTTTGCCATTTTACCATTACTGTAATGTAGCTACTGGTATCTGCCTGTAGAAAGCTGTTAAATTAAATGCTCTGTGATTAGTATATGTCCACCACTCAATATAAGGTAATAAATACTTCTCTGGGCAGTTTGTTTCTTTAACATAGACAGGGAATGTAAAAGCAGTGTCAGCAGACAGGATGCACAAAGCTGAGATTCTCATCATAGCACTTTGTAAGTCTAACGATGCAAGCAGCAAGTCTGTCACATCCTCAGGTGACCAAAGGTACGGCTATGCTACATTTAAAGGCATAACACTTCCACCCACAGAAGTCCTGAAGTAGCTCTCATTATCTGACAGTACAACTTACACCTGCCATCCTTATCCTCTTGCACTGGGAAAAGCCACCTACATTAATTGGCAACTGTGTTAATAGACTATAGAAAGTCTGTTGTCACAACAGTCACAGCAACCCAAAGCTCAGAACTGTAACTTCTTGTGAGCCTTTCTACTCTTCTTTATAGCACATAAGCCACTGAGAGATGGCATTTCATTTTGGGTCCTCCTCTAAATCCATCTCTTGGGACACACGACACTCTAAACAGTTTTATCACTTCTTCCTTTACTAATACTTTTTTTTCACTGCTCTTGTTTTCTCCCTGCACTTCCAGATCTTTAAAAACGATTTTTGTTCTCAGCCCTGAAATCTGCCCCTCCAAATCCAAGAAGCAAACAAGTACCATGCGTGTTCCCAAGTCTCACCCTTCTGCTAGCTGTGAAATGCATAGCTCATCTGTGAGCAGGCTACACATAGCAGCTTGGTGCAGAAAGTAGTTGTTCAAAAAGGATCTCCTCTCTTTAGCCAAAAAAACCTTAAAATATCAGCATTTCTACTGTCTAAAGAAGTTATTTTCACAAGATGCCAGAATTGCTGATTTATTTGTAGAAGTTATACAAAATTTGGATATGCCAACTTAAGCGCCAGACATTCAGCTAATGCTGGAAGCACCTTCATCATGGAACTGCGTTGCTGGCCCCTGTAAGATAACATTAATATCCATTCAAGGAAAGGTTCATCTTCACTCTGTTATTTCACATAAAGTGACATGTCACTAAACATGTAGCATGATACAACACTTTTTGGTAAAGGGCAAACATCATTTGAACTGAACAGCAAATTCACTTGATGTCAAATAATGGCTCAAGCAGATCTAGTAAATTTAATTCCTTTCTCAGTTTTGGTAGGCTATTTAAAATTGCTTTACGAACTGGTTATGTGCAATTAACAACTGCAGCTTCATTTCTGAAGTCTTCACGTGTGAAGAATTATGTTGTGCGCAACTCTTTAGGTTTTTGAGATTACAAAGACATCAGCCGCATGAGTGATTAATTTGAAAAAAGTGACTGGGGAAAAATTCAAATGAAACCATGCTCCATGATATTTAAAACTGCTATTCCACCCAGTAAAGGAAACCCCTTCTCCAGTTTCCCATAAACCAAAGGTCTTAAGTCTTCACTAGCCTCAGTGGATCCTAATGCAATTTGCAGACAGCTCTGCTTCCAGTCTAATCAACAAGCACTAAAATTATGAGGTGAACTAGGTGCCTAATTTAGCTCTGGCACAATGCTACCCTAGGAAGGGAAAGGCCATGCCTTGAAAAACTTCATACCAACCAGCTGGACTTCTCCAGTGCTGAGGATCAGATATTTGTTTCTACTCACTCCCCTGCACTATCAAAGCACAAGGCTATCAGAACTAACATGGGAAACCAGCAGGCGCCTGAAGCATAACTACCATTAACATACATAGCACACATAGTGTCAGTCTTCTGCTAAGGCAGCTCTGAATTCTCAGCAGTAATTGCTAGCGGCTAGATCGATAAGCTTAATACTCCTCCTTCCAAAAATGGCCTCCGAATGGGGAGCCTAATGCAATTAGTTCAGCTGCAGCTAAACTAATTGCCTCAGGGCCAAGTCTACCTAACCATGAAGACTACAGATCATCATTCTGACTCAGCAAATTCAGACCTATTTTGTTCCTTTTACATTAAGCTTCTTCCCATAAATGTTTGTTTTACAGTGGCACATAGTAACATCATGCACCTTTCGCAATCACACTGTTTCTAGCAATAACAATAGCATACAGTATCTCTGAAGATAGGGAATGGGGAAGGGTAATATATCAGCCCCTCCACTCAAGCGACAAACTTCAAGCATCCTGCTGCATTTATGCATGTTTTACTAATTCCAACTGGTCTCTGCTGAAGGTACAAACTCTTGAAATAACGAAGATTCGTATGTCCAGCTCATGGTTTCCAATGAACTTCTTTAAAGGACCAGTGCCATTGCACATCTGACTGTCACACACCTCAGCTCAGCATGACTTTCTTTCCCCCTAGAGCCAAGCTCACAGACCAAGCCTTGTTAAGGCAGAAGCCAATTGCATTTTCATTCAAAGCCCTGGAACTCACAAGTTTCTCTTACTTGCAGAATGCAGGTTTAAGTAGAGCAGGGAAGACAAGAGCTTCCACTAGCCTGATATTAGCAAGACTCAGGGAAATGCCTGTTTCCCCATTGGATGGAAGTGACTGAAAAGAACATCACAAAAACAAAAGTGGCACAGTACCATGAAACAAAAGATAGCATGAATTACCAAACTCTCACAGGTGTGGACTTGAAGTCTTTCCATAGGAAATTTTGAAAGAAGCATAGAAGTTTTTCTCTGTTCCTGGTGCTCCACTTTCCTAAGCAAAGTCTATCTTTTTTCCTCACAATATACCATCACCTGTTTTTTTAGCACTTTCAATACACTCTGTACCTTAAAGGAGCATTCTAACTCCATTTCTAATGGAGAAGAGAAAGTAGACTGCTAGGAAGCAGCTGTGCTAGGACTATTCTCCAGAAACCTGCTTGTCAGTTTCATCAAGGATGATTTATTTAAATTAGTTTGTCACAGGAAATTTAGGAAGAAGCCATCTGAAAACCTTTATAATTAAGGATGACTTTAGCAGCATTTCCAAAAAAAACCTACCTGAGAGACTAGATGTAGAAAAAACTGGGGCAAAAATGAAGTCTGCTAGTAACAAGTAGCAGACTTGTTTTTCACACTTTCAGATCTGATGGTACCAAAAACCAGTTAGGAAGATGAAGTGAAACCTCTTACTGAGAAGTCCTACACACTGAAAACCAACCATACAACTCATTTCAAAGTTATGTTATGAATTTGGCTCCTTTGAGTTACACACATATTCAAGTCTGTACACCATGACAAGCAGGTTGACAGCCAAGTTTTACCATGCTCTCTTACCTATTAACTTCTTAGTTTTATTTTACTTCAATTATTTTGTGTTTCTTCCTTTTCTGAAGGAAAGGGATGATTCAAAATAGATAAAAAAATTATACCAGCAGAATCCTAATTATCCTTCATGTTTATTCACAGACATAACAGCACAGCTTATAAACAATGCTCTCAGTTCCCCTTCAAAACAAACATGCATTACATTGAACATTTTGTATGTTGTATTCATAGACTTGATACCAGTAGCTTTCTCTAGATTAATGGCAAGTTGCTATACCCCTGCTACAGGGTTGAGATTTTTGAACATGTAACCATTCCCTTTGAAATCTTTCACTCTAAGCAATACAGCATGAATTGGAGTCGAGGTTGGTTTTGTTTGGGTCTCGTTGGTTTTGGCGGGGGGTGAGATTTTTTTTTTTGGCGGGGGGTGGTGTGAGGGCAGGGGGTGGGGAATAACTAATTTTGTTGGTATTTGAATAGTTTAGAGCAGTTATCTAATTAAAGGAACTCAGCAAAGTGATCAAACACTACACAGTCAGAATCCAGAATCAAAGTGTAAAACAACAAACAATTTTAGGTAGTTAAACAGCTGTCTGTCAAAATCACAATCTAGTTTGATGTGTGATGCTTTATGCACATAATTAAGCTAAACAGCTTTCAAGACAGCTTTCTTCCTTTAAACTGAAGTAGTGTGTAGTTACTAAAACACCACCTTGTTGTTGAGCAATTATTATTAAAATAAGCCATTAGCTGTCACAAAATATTTTTCACAGAGCAAATATTTTTAAGTACTTAACAATTGCATCATGGCAAAATTGTCCAATGGAAGCCTAAACCAAGCTATTTAAAGCTATTTTATTATTTTAAGATATATTAAGATCAGGAATTTCTGACTCCTTAATTTGGAGGTTTCTGAAATACACTACTAGGTTTTCCTAGA